>NC_042494.1:105149215-105150404 GCF_005508785.2 Acyrthosiphon pisum
TCAATCATCAGTGAGCCAAAAAAAGAAGACTAAATTATAGTGCGAAGTATAATAAATAATAATATACTATATTGCAATGCTGTGTCTTAACTATTTAACTGGGCTTTAACCCATCCATACGATTGCAGTTTTTGTTCATGCGCGGATCCAGAGGGGGGTGCTAGGGTGCTATAGCACCCCCCTTGGTATGCTGCTTCCCGGAAAACAAATACTCTACACAACATGTATATTGTATTTTTCAGTAAGCTGAGGACATTTCTAAAAATATTTGGTACTAAAAAAAATTTCATAGGTAGTTTTTCCCTAACGCTGAAAGGCTAAAAACGCTCCCCTAAACAATATATTAAGGAACAAATTCACTTTTGCTAGGTTTTTTTCTTGAAACATACGTATTTCAACAAGTTAAGAACGAAGGTGAAAATAATAATTGGCGGGAATCATTATTTTGGAAGTATTATATCCTTGAATCCTTCCACAGTTAGCGATTTTCCGTTTATATGCATGTGCACAACACTGTACTTTGGGTACTGCCGCGCGCAGGGCTTTAAACAAATTTTGATTTTTTTAACGTATCTATGTAGTTAAGTATGCGAAAACGATGGTGAAGTCAGCATTTTGCGGTCAGACTTAGCTATATCTAATAATTTAAATTTATAGTATTTTCATATACACCCGGCGGCGGCGTGGTTACTTGTTCGCTGTGGTCACTCGGACAATTAAAATCGAAAAATCCCTCAACTTATTATGTAAAACCACCATGAATGACTTCAAATAGCTAAAACTTCAGAACTAAGTTCGACCGGAAAATTCTGACTTCACTATCGTTTTCATCATGCTTAAATCAAACAAATTGAAAAAAGGATGTCCGGTGAAACATAAATATATTACTTATTTCACTATCATTTTTAACTTGTTAAAATGCGTAAAAAAAATTCAAAATTCTTTATAGGCCCAGCGACAGTTAAGTACGATGTTGTGCGTATGCATGTAAATATGTAAAATCCCCAACTTTGGAAGAATATAACATGCAAAATAATGGTTTCTGTTGAATTTATTTTTGCACCATCGTTCTTAACTCGTCGAAATACGTATGTTTAAAAAAAAAAAACGCAGGGCGTAGCAAAAGTGAATTTATAGGTACCATATTAAATAGTGTTGTTTTTAAAGTTGAAATATTAGGCACATTAAT
>NC_042494.1:105150504-105151244 GCF_005508785.2 Acyrthosiphon pisum
ATATGCTCTTACGAGGCCAATACCTTCAATCTATTTCTATTGAGATTGAGTACGTAACAAAAAAATTGTTGGTTAATATTCCTTGTGGGTTCCACGCGAACACGATCATCATGTTCAGTGGGACTATTATTCTGTTGAAACAAATAAAATCGTACTTTTTAATACGAAAAATAAGGAACAACATTCTACTGTGTATAGAAGAAATAATTTTATTACACAATGTCATGAAAGATAGATAATGAATAAGCTCAGTGCTTTAAAATTTTGAACGCCGAAAAATGAAATATATTATGTGATACAAAAAAAGTAACAAAAAACAAGAAATAATAGTTTAAATGAAAAAAAAGGCATCGGACAAGACGAGACGATGTGGGGGGGTACGTGATGGCGAGTTGGTGGTGCTGATGATATTGGTAACTGGTATATGGCCACTGGTCACCTCTATAACGTTCTCACGGGCTGTCCTGCGGGGCGGACGAGAGTCGCAGGCGCGTTCGCTCGAGACGCCAAGACGACCATGGCAGCGGGCGAAGCCCGTCCACGACGGCTGCGAGAGCGACGGCGGTTGGCGACGAGAGGCTAGTCCGCGATGTCGTGCGCTGCTTGACGGTGCTGCAGTGCTGAAGACGACTGTTGTGCCGGCGACGACAGTGACCTGTATAGCTCGGAGCGGGCTAGCGACGAAGATTTATAATCTCGGTGCAGCTGCGGAATCGGTGGCATTGCGACTCGGCCGGCGC
>NC_042494.1:105151642-105184101 GCF_005508785.2 Acyrthosiphon pisum
TCAGCTGGATTTCGAGACCCGAATTATTTTTCCAAACACCATTATTATTATTATTATTATTGGTATACCAATTCTACCCGTATAATACTTACGTAGAGAATAATACTAAAATATTGTATAATAATATTTTAACGAGGATTTATAATATATCGATCTGCATTGTATTATATTGTCGTATATACTCAGTGGCGCTCAAGATATATTTTCAGGTGTTATATTATATTAAAATTATATTATTTTATACATTTTATCATATTTTAATTGATAATATTAGTAAATATTAAGGTATCAACTAATATAAACTGTGATTAATAATAAAAATATTTCAAGTTAATTAATTTATGTTATTATACCCACCCACCCCTTATTTTCAATGTGTAGCGACCGCTATACACCTAGTAATAGGGTTGGACGCCACTGATGGTTATAGGTAGGTACGAATTTAAAACTGATATACCCACCTATACCGGCTACCTCGATGTTCATATCTTACCACACTGCAGTCACCATTTCCAATTAATAATATATAGTATATACTATAAAGACATATAGTATAAATATTATAAATATTATATTAATACGATTTATGAATACCATAGGAATATCATACGATTACCAACTACACTGTATCATTTAGTTTCACTTGTTTATTAGAAAATAACTTGCCTTATTGTTGTATTTAGTATTAGAGACATGTGTAGTTTGAGTTAAATGTATACAATTAAGTTTAGCTATATAGTTACCTACTTTACTATAGCCATATAATAAATAATAATTAATAAATAATAGGTGAGATGAATGATAATTGTACATTTACATATTATTTTAAATGTTGTACACTAGGTATCACTAGGTAGTAGGTCTAAAATATATTGTAAAATATATCATATTATGAATTGAATATGGTTCAAAACAATATTGTTCACAGGGATGTTCAAAGTACACATTTAACGTTAAAGTTTTTAGTTTTTGCCTTACTTTTGGTAATGGTGCTAAAGTAGGAAATTGATTTGTAAATGTAGTGTCTAATTCAAAAATATACTGGTAAAAATTACAATCTGGAGTCATTAACGATGAAAACATGGATATAGAACTGTGTTGATGTGCTTTGAAGTGTGTGAAAAAAAGTTCATCGGATAACTTTGTGGTAGATCTGCCATATTATCCTATGCATGTTTCACAAGAATGCATGTTAAAACATTTCATAATCAAATAACCACATATATATGTAAAAGCATTTCTTTCTGGTAATTCTAATAAACTTGTAGTGGGTTGCATCAATGGGTAATGGATTAATATGAATTACTTTCTGCTTGTCAAGGAATATTGTTTTCAAATCATCTGCTGGTATTTTGCTGAGGGTAGTCAGTACTTGGTCTAAATCATGTAACAATTAGCACCTTTTTATATTCAAAATAATTTTTTGAAGGTACGCTGTAGCTGGATAGTTGTGGGGTTTATACAGTTACCATTCTGATTAAGCATAGATAAAAAAAACAAAAATAGATTTTTTTTTTTAAATCTGGTTTTGCGTAAAACAACGTTATTCTTAATTTATTTATGGTTTTTTTTTTTGACCCGAATATGGCTTTCTATAAATATGTTTATATAATATGTATGGTAGTATCGTAAAATAATAAAGGTACATAGTAACATTATTATTTACTTTATGGTTATTTATTCTAAGGTAGTATCATAATATATAGTAGTATAATCAATGGTAGTATGCAGTGACCTTTTTTTTTAAACTTTGGCGGGCTGGTCTCGAGCGGTCCGTTTCGGTGATAAAGCGTTCCTAACATCATGCCTTACCGCCAAGCTTACAACATCAATCAGTCCGCCACCAAATGTAAACAATTAAAGTGGAGGGGCGAGTGTCGCTTCAATCTATAATATTCTATGGTACTATCACTAAATCGTGATCGTGGTTAAATATGAGTTTTTAAGGTTAGACCACTACCAAGGTGCTTCAGAAGTGTATCAGTGCAATTAATTGGTATTTGGTAATTAATGCGTAGGCAAGCGGGTGCGTAGGTACATAGAACATGGTAGGTATAAAGATATTAGATAAACTATAAACAAAATAACAATTCACTAGGTAATTATTATTATAAGTCAATCTCAGTCGCGTTACTTTTTCCTTATACTCATTTGCCGGCTTTTCGGTATTCAGTATTTCAGTATTTATTATTTACTGTTTACCAATTTCTATTTTCATTTTGTTTAAACTTTAAATGTTGAAGTTGAACCTGAAAATTCAAAGTAGCCGTTTCCGCTGTATTTAATATTACTATAAGGCACGAATTTATATAATGGGTGAAGACAAAGGTAGTGTTTGAATGATGATTATACGTGATTAGTTTATGTTTAATGTGATTAATTGTATACTAATGTAATTTTATTTTTATAACATAGAAAGAGAACGTGACAGGGACCGAGGAGAACGTGAGAAAGAACGTGGTGAAAGAAGGCGACGTTCACGATCTAGAGACCGTGAACGTCATCGCAGACATCGATCAAGAAGTCGTGACGGTCGTAAACGTAGTAGATCTAAGTCGCCTAAAAATAAGTCTAGACGTAGAAAGCCATCACTCTATTGGGATGTTCCGCCACCAGGTTTTGAACATATTGCACCTCTTCAATATAAAGCCATGCAAGGTAAGGTATTATAATATTTAATTAAATAGGCAATTACATAGTTAAAATAATCAAATTATATTAGTAAGTAGCTTATTATTGGTGAGTCTATCACTTGTATACATACCATATTGTAATTAGATATACCTTTTAAATTAACTGTTATTAAGTTAATGTATTTTGGCACTGCCAGAATAAAATATTTAAATACTTAAATTATTATTCATACTATTTTTTGTGGGAATCTTTTCCATATTTTAGGATATTTTAAATCAAAATACAGTAAGTACCTACATAATTGTAATGTGTTAATTAAAATGATAATAGCAAGGTAAAAATATAATTTATGCATTTCAAGTTATACATTTGAATAATAAAAGTTGTTTTTTTTATATTATTAATAGTTTTTAAATAATATATACCTATATACCTACCTACATGAATATTTAATAACACTTTATTATGTAGATATCTGTTACATTTTTTTGATGGATGTATGTTTAACATATTGGTACAAACTATTACAAAATTGGTTTCCACTTCTTATCTTAGATTGTTAAAACTATACGAACAATATTTAATAAGTTATAACCACAGTTATAGATAGACAGATAGTATATCTTTAATTGTGGTTATGACATAGTGGAGTTTTTTTAAAAATAGTTTTAACTTATAGCTTACAACCAATTATTAAATTTAATAATTAATGCCTAGATAAGTACTTAATAGTTTATTTTATGATTTAAGTAATAGGTAAAAAATACTTCTTATAGCACTAGAATATTAATAAGCTTCCTCAGTAATTTGTATAATAGATTATGATATCTAATTTTAACAGTTGGTTACCAAACAAGAAATGTTAAAAGCAATAATTATGCTATAATTTTTCCGTCAGTTTTTCTATACATTTACTTACCTATACCTATTATAAAACCTATTTTAGATGGTATTAACATTTAATATCAATATTTTTATAATATGAAGACTGTAAAAGGTTTTAAAGACAAAACTGCTAATTAAAAAATTTAACTCCAATACTTCTAAATAAAAAATATATACATGATCCTTATTGACTAGTTTCTATTTTTTCAAGCTAGAGTAAATTTATATAACAGTATAAATGTGTAATACATCCCTTTCAATACAAAAAATCTTTTTGTTTTTATATTCTGATTTTTAAAGGTTGTATAATTATTATCTACCACTTGTTGGGACCAAATATAAATGTATACATTTTAATTATAATTATATTATTAAATATTAATAGTAGTAAGAAGAACACTTACATTTAAATAGACACTTGAAAATAATGTTATATATTATGCATTTATGTCTTTTATATACCTACATTAAGAATGTTTGCCCTAATCATTCATGGGTCCTAAAAAGTAACAATTTTGGCACATATTATTTATTATATAATATATAATGATACTAATTATAACTACATAATAGTCATATTTTGTTCAAAACCGTTTTTAATAATATTATTTTTTGAATTGTTGGTAAAATGTTCAAATGTAAATTATTTAAGTTTATTTTTGTTTAGCTGCTGGACAAATTCCTGCAAATACAATGCCAGATACCCCACAAACAGCTGTCCCAGTGGTTGGATCTACTATCACACGCCAAGCAAGACGATTGTATGTTGGAAACATACCATTTGGTGTTACTGAGGTATTATTGTCATTACTTATAATTTTTACACTGTATCTAGGTGCCTGACCAAAATTTATATGGCTATTTTCCATAGGTTTATTTTAATATAATATTGTATTGTAATGAAGGTACTAAATAAGGTGCTATTACATTGTCACTGTATTCCATATGTCTGTGTTCAGAATTTTAATTTTCTTGTTATTCGGTATATTAAATAATATACTGTATAAACATTTTTTTTCAACCACAAAGATATACTAATATAGTATTATAGGTTTTATTTTGACATCCACCTCGCTGTGTCCACAATCTACCGCAGTTAGATTATCTACCTGATAATATACTGTTCACATAACCATAAGCTAGTCTCACGTGCAACGCCACACGGGATGACTAAAAATTAAAATATAATATGATTTTGCTTTCATAATATACACAATGCTAATTATTCCCAAAATGAGTTAATTAATCAACATATTTTCCCGGGCAACGCCGGGTTATTCAGCTGGTATTAGTATATGATCTTATTCTGAAATAATATTTAATTGTATTCAGCGTATGTAAGTTGTCGACACTCGTCAGGGGCATATCTTATCTAAATGACCTTGGTGGAGCGTCTAGACACAGTATTATTTGTATGTACTATAAATAAACACATTTTTAATATGTTTCTTAGGATGAAATGATGGAATTCTTTAATCAGCAGATGCATTTGTCTGGATTAGCTCAAGCTGCTGGCAATCCCGTGCTTGCGTGTCAAATTAATTTAGATAAAAATTTTGCCTTTTTGGAGGTATATACACGTTACATTTAATAGAATTATCAGTTTTAATGCAAATTACAATTCTATTCAAATATAGTTTAGGTCTATTGATGAAACTACTCAAGCGATGGCTTTTGATGGTATTAATTTCAAAGGACAGAGCTTAAAAATAAGACGTCCACATGATTATCAACCAACACCTGGAATGACGGAAAGTAATCCGGTGACAAACTATAATTCTGGAATGACATTAGACATGAGTATGGATTCATTTATTTTATTAAGGATCAAAATGTAATTTTTATTGTAATATAATTTGTTATAGTGAAATATGATTCCAGTTCATTTGGTCTTGGAACAGTTCCAGGTTTGTGTTATACCCTTAGATAATATTGTATATTATCTATGATGATATTTTATAAATAAATAATTTTACTCATTAATAATTGTTGTTTTGTAGATTCACCACACAAAATATTTATTGGAGGATTACCAGCATATCTTAATGATGAACAGGTAAGTCATTTGAGTAGTAACATATTCAGCCCTTTATTTTTAGCGTAATGGTCCATCATTAGCAGAGGTACATTAGGTCAATACCAAAACATGGAATGAGAAGAAGCAAATTAGTGCTAATTTTTTTTTTTTAATTTTCAGCACATAAATTTCAGGTTTTATTTTTGTTTTTTTCAGAAAATATATTCTTGTTTTGTGTATTTAAATATAGCAGTTTAGATTTGCAGGGATCTGGGGTATTTATTTAGGGTTGCCGTAAGAACATGGATTCTCCTTGCCAGCCTTTTATTGACTTTTCATTATGCTTGCGATACATTTACTTTTCTTTCTGTCTGAAAACAAATGTAAGTAAAAAGTGTTAAAAAAAAAAGCTTTTAGAAATTTCAATGAAACAGTCTAAAGCTAATAATTGTTCCTCTGCTATACCCCTTGCCCCTAGCTAGGGTACTTGGTTGAAAATGAAACTCTGATACAACTGCTTCCTCGGTCGCCTTGTCCAAATCGACATACAGGCAAGTGGTGTTTCGGAATATTACATTGGTAATTATTGTTTATGTTTCGTAGGAATTTAACCGTTCTATATGTTTTCTTGAATAATGTGAACGCTTAATAAAAATAAATCAAAAATCTTCTATTTATGTACTATTAAGCACAAATGTATATTCATTATAACCAGTTAAAAATGTCTAATAATATTGAATTATTTATTTTATTAAAAAAATAATGGTTATTAAATTTCAAGTATAAATATTTAAAAACGAATGAACTGAAATTTGTTTTTGGTATCTATTAATTCTGAAATTATTCTATAAATTCGATTGGTAAATTTTTGACAATAAAAGAATGCATTTAATGTATTTGGGAAATAATACCATTGACTATACATACTAATTATAAACTATTCAGATGTACTATCTATCTATAATATTAATGCAGGTAAACCAAATTAGTTTAAAAAATATAGTTTACCTTAAAGAATATTTATTATTAAGTCTGCTTTATTAATATATTGCAATTTTATGGTAAAGCATAAAGAACGGTTGTAAAACAGGTAAATTAAAAGAATATAAAACTAAAACTGTATTATAAATTGATTCAGTTTTTACAGGTAAACTGTTTAAACTTAATTTTGGTTTAATATATTATATTGTACTTCGATATTTTGAATCTTAAAAGTATGTTTTTATCTTGAAATAAATTGCATACAGTAGTTTATTCTATAGATTTTTCTTAATTAAGTCAATAACAGTATGTGAGCCCTAAACAAATACTCCTAAGGGTAATTAGCATCCAATAGAATATAATAGGTTTGAAATTAATTATGTGCATGATGATAGGTGAAAGAGCTACTTACATCGTTTGGTCAGTTAAAAGCATTCAATTTGGTCAAGGATGCTGCTACTGGTTTGAGTAAAGGTTATGCATTTTGTGAGTATGCCGATGTTGTGATGACTGATCAGGTAAAATACTTTGCTTAATATTCAAATAATAGTACCTTTTAAGACAATGTTTACAGCATATAATAATAATTGAACTTTTGTAAGTTTAGGCCATTGCTGGTTTGAATGGTATGCAATTAGGAGAAAAAAAATTAATTGTGCAAAGGGCCAGTATTGGAGCTAAAAATCCTGGACTTGGGCAAGCACCTGTTACGATTCAAGTCCCTGGACTTACAGTTGTTGGAACTGCTGGACCTCCAACTGAGGTAAATGTTTTTTTTTAAGAACATAAAGTAAAACTATTCATTCATGAAAATATTTATAATTATTTGCAGGTTTTATGTTTATTGAATATGGTAACTCCTGATGAACTTAAAGATGAAGAAGAATATGAAGATATTCTAGAAGATATTCGCGAAGAGTGTAATAAATATGGAGTTGTTCGGTCACTAGAAATTCCACGACCTATTGAAGGAATTGATGTGCCTGGATGTGGAAAAGTATTACTTTTGTGTTTTATTAATATCTTATAAAATAAAATATAATTGAAAAATGTTGTCTTTCAGGTGTTTATAGAATTTAATGCAATTCCTGACTGTCAGAAAGCACAACAAGCTTTGGCTGGCAGAAAGTTCAACAACAGAGTTGTCGTTACTTCTTTCATGGAACCAGACAAATATCATAGACGAGAATTTTAATTACCTACAATACATTTTACCAATACTGAAATTATTTGAATTTTTATTTTATAGAACATCATCAATAATGAATTATGACTTAAACTAGTTACATTAATAGCTCATCTTATTCTGATATATATTCAAAAATAATTTGATTGAAATTGTTTTATTTACTGAGTTAGATATAAAAATGTACTGGTCCAAAATAGATAATAAATAAAAATATTATTGCAATATGTTTTTTTTTCGTTGCAATCGGTAGTAGATTGTAGATAAGTTAGCTTACATGCATGTAACTAATATACACTTTCAGTTCATTACTATTTTAGACAAAAAAAAGGATAATTTTGTAATGCTTTGAGGTTGCTATGGAGAAGTAATGTTTCATATTTACAATAAAAAATAAGTTTCTTATTTGAGAGACTTGGATTAATAATTTCTACCTGACGCATTTCTTTATAAATGATTATAATTTTTATTTTTAAAAAATTCAAAATTATATGATTACCTTAAAATAATTTAACATTACATTTTTAATAAGCTAATATTCTAATAATTAATCTGTTTATGCCAATATTAATGTTATATCATTTGACTATAATATTTTTAAATAACATTTTCATTTTATTTTTACTTTTTCAGTCTGTATTCAGAATAATATACTAATGTTAATTCTTTTATCTAAAAATATTATGAACGACACTTGGAAAATATTAAATGGTGTTTTTTTAAATTTTATGTAAAAAGTAGAACTTCCTATTAACTGTATAAATATCCATTTTTCTTATATTATTTTAACTTATACAGTTGATACATTAAAAAAATTAAACAATTTCATAATATTTATGATGGTTATGAATTATGATATTTCATAAGATATGCATAATTAAAAATTACATTAGAACCAGATAACTAATGACTTCCAGAAAATAATGATTCTGTTTTTGTTGATCCAATAAATGTCTTACTTCATTCAAAAAATCCCTTAAAAAACTTATGAAATCATATTACGTTGATGCAATATCAGGTTTATCAAGTTTTCAGTGACACATTTTGTTATCACTTTTTGTTCATTGTAACATATAAATTAAATTTGATTTAAATTTTTCTGGTAAATTTCCTTATACGTTCTAGCTATAAGAAAAGCTATTATTATGCCTCTTTTTCAATTGACAGTGAGATGTGGCATCTTCAGAGTACCCATCATACTAACTTTAACAATTTCAAAGGTTTGTAATAAAGTTAATATTAATAAGGTTCATCAACTTTTTTAATAAACACATTGTTCTCTATAGTCGGGCTCATGAAGAGTGAGCGCTGGCGGCCGACGGGGGAGCTTAAATATTGTCGGGGCTAGGGGCTCTCAGATTTTCTAGTATTGTTTTGTATTACCGGGTGACGCGACGGCATGCAGTGCGTCTTATGACATACTTCAAATACTTCGACGGGAATGTATTCAATGAATATTTGAGCTCCACCCATCGGCCGCCAGCGCTCACTTTTCGTGAGCCCGGCTTTTTTATAGTTACTATTATAGTTATAGTGTGGTATTTGTGTAAAATGTAAATATATCATTATATCAACAGATCCATTAATTAAAACTTGGCATTTTATTCATAGTAAAATTAATTTGGTTGCTATATTTTAAGTCCTATAGTTAGTTTTTTCTTGACTTTTTCTGTTAAACATGACTTATTACCTAATGAATAATCTACACTTGCTCAACAACTTTTCCACTGATGCTTAAGGAGAAATGCTCTAAATTTAAAATGATGTATAATTTATTATTTATAATAGCCCATAAGACAGGTAATTTTACCTATTATAGGAATCCCGAATCACCTGTGTAATATCGGAAAAAAATGGACTCATTACAGTGGTGTAGCGAAATAGCCTATTTAGGACGCCGTGTTATCTTAATATTTTAATAATTGAAAACAATTACAAAAAACATGAGCCTATTATTATTTATTAGTTATTAAATGCCGGAAAAATGGTCTAAACTATGACCACTCTGGTACGGAAAAGGAAAAAGTTTTCTCCAAATTTAAGTAAATTGTTTTATTTTATTATATACCTATTAATCTTTAGACCATAGTCTATATCAGGGGTGGGCAACTGGCGGCCCGCGAGCCTTTTTTGTCTGGCCCGCGCTACATTTTCAAATTACTTCATATAATTTTATTATACTATTATTTTCGTGTTTTTTGTAGTAATTATTTTAAAAATGTCCGCTAAAAAGCGTAAAAAATAAATTTTGAAGGACCTTTTTTTTTTTTGCTTTCTCATATGCACTGCGGCCCGCTAGATTTTAAAGTACTTAAAAGTGGCCCGCTAGTTACTTTGAGTTGCCCATCCCTGGTCTATATTATTGAAAAAATATTTTTTTAAAAGTTTAAAAATTAATATTATATACCCATTGGGCGCTAGTACACAACGGAAATATTACATCCAATATGACTAAAAGTAAAAAGTGGGCAAGTGACTGTCCTGTACAGCAGGTGTCTAGTAGGGTCGCTGTAACGAATGTGTTAAATTTGAATTTATAGATACCTATAAAATCACCGTATACGAAAAACGATTCTGAGCGAAGACAGTTGTAATAAATGTTATTAAAGTAATTTATTTTACTATTATTTGTAGGTTGAATTAATTTGATAAAAAATTGCATTTGAAAAAGTCATTGTAACTAAAATTGTTATTTTTCGTTTAAATATCTGATTTTGTCCTAAATTTGAACTTAATATAATATTATTATCGAGAAAAAATGTCTTTATTATATTGATTAGATTTTTTTGGTGACAGCATAAGCTACTAACATGGAATCTTATTTTAAATTTTCAATTCTTAGCTATAAAAATTGAACATTTTACAAATTTTTAAGAAAAGTTACAAAAATGACTTAAAACAAAAAAAACGCAAAAATTCAAATTAAAAACTAATTGTATAGATTCGTATGTTATTTAAACACATCTTAGTGTTTAGAAAAATAACGTACCTATATGTTCTATGCAGTGGCGTAATTTGGAATTGGTTCTGGGGTGGAATTAGGGTATAAGTTTATACTATCGTTCTAGTGGGGCTATGCGCCCCCCCCCCCCATTGACCATTAAATCTCATACATCACAATATTATATTAATTCATTATTATAAATTAATAAGGAGGTAAATGGTATAATAATGGTTTTCAAAGACAATAAAGTAAATAATTAAATTAAGCTAAATATATTTTTCATAAACTATAATATTATTTCAAGATTTCTTTTTGTTTTTTTTCGCCAAAATATCCAGTATGTCATCGGGGTTCAACTTAATGTCCCGATGCACTGATAACATCGTAAGTCCATTCAAGCGTTCCTATTAAGTAGGTATTTAAGTTAGTAAAAGTACAATCAATATAGTAATAATATGTTAACCACTGTACTCATTCCATGATTATTATAAGAACTAATCTAGATTATATAATCAATAATTGATAAATAACTAGGTAGCATTATTGCATTAATATTTGCATTAGACAAATTTCAATGTTTCACGTTTTTGTGATATATTTCATGCTTTTAACACTAATCTAGAGTCGTAAATTGTAGATTTATCAGTGTTATGTTTTAACTATGAGCTGTACAATTGTCTTGTCATATATTGTAATTTATGAGCTATCGTAGTTTTATATTAGTATTAATATCCATGAATTCTTATTTCTTATCTTAAAATCTTTTAAAACTTAGTGCTTACGGGAATTTAATTATGGATATTCTAAAAAAAAGGGTCTGGGGGGGGATATATCCCCATACCCCCCCCCCCCCATAATTACGCCACTGGTTCTATGAATTGTGATATTCAAAAAAAATTTGCAAATGTTATCAACATCCGGGCCCTAATTATAACTGCACTCAGACTCGGTACTCACATGTCACTAAGACAAATAATTAATTATAGAATTTTAGTAAGTTTAAAAGAAGTCAAATTGATATTAGTAGGTAATTTAGGTTTCTATAAGATTCTATAAATTGCTATAGACAAAAGGTCAAAATCGTCAAAAACTTTACGTCAAGGGTAGGGGCAAAAATTTGTGTCCGGAAATTATATCTAAGTATAGGTAACTAAGCACCAGAGAATTAAATAAATTTTCAAAATACGCTATACACCTAATTTTAAACTTGGGGTAAACTCAACGAGCAAGTTTCAAAACTATAGTAATGAGGACAGTTCATAAATACATATATATATACGTCATACTATACATAAATTATACCTACACATCATGGTATAGCTATTCATCGAGCGATGGGCAGGTATAGGATGTAATAAAACATTATATTACAGGTGAGTAGACGACTTCACCTACACTACGTTGACATATGGTTCCGTAACCATAGTTATATATCATTGATGTTTGTTTTCCCTCAGTGCTTCATGTAAATGCTCAATGTGTAAAAATTACATAATATACGCAGTGTGCACCGAGCCGTCAACATATTATATTATAAAGCACATCTAAATAATAATATTATTGTCTTTAAGTTACTTGTGAGTTACGAGTCCATAGATAGAGATTTTGAGAGGGGGTCTTATGGAAACATGGTTGTTGGCCGTTAGGTACCTGAAAATATTTTAAAGGATGATCGAAAATAAATTATTATAATTTATAAATGTTGTGTTACTTTAAACTTTAAAGCGGCCCTTAGATCTTTGAAATCTAATCTCAGAAATTAGTTTCGGGGTTAGGGGCCTATTGCCTATGGATCTAATTGGATCCAAAATTGCATGGTACGCAGTGATACAAGACACACACACACACACACACGTATTGCACGCAGTAATTGTAATATTGTACAAAGATTGAAAGATGTACTGTATCGAACTTTATAAAAAACGGTCGATGTTGCGTATACCTTGATAAATACCAAACATTAAAAAATATATAATTACAATATATACCTATACATATTATGAAAGTAAAAACAACAAAAATTACGTATTTATTGTGTGCAGCATATTATTTAGGTACCACACATCTGTTTGATGTATTTTATCACCTACCTACAAATATTGTTCTTTTGTTCGTTTACTATGTAGCCAACTCGAGAAAATCGTATAAAAACACTGCAGATGAATCGGTTGATATTTCCTGCTATTGTTCGCGATCACGATTATATTTTATTCTCGCGGCAGTTTGCTGTCAACTACAGACAATTCCTTTACACATCCGTACTGCATTCGCTGCTGTTGTTTATTATACTTACACTCTTTATCCTCTTATATTATGGGCAATGGGCTTATCGGCTATCGTTCATTATTCTATATTATGCACAAACCTACAACAATACATCAACAACACGCGGGGATACTTACGAATTTTCGAATTTTCCCCACTGCGCACTGAAGTACCGAACTATTATTTAAATCATTTTTCGTTGTGTAGGTACCACTAAACAATAAAAGTATATAGGTACCTACCTATTATGTGATTTATTTCTGATTGATGCTGCGTAATATCGTATAATATTATATTAACGTGCATTTGTAAATATTAACAATTTGACCAAATAAGTAATTACATTTCA
The DNA here is from genome assembly GCF_005508785.2 of Acyrthosiphon pisum. Lineage (NCBI taxonomy): Eukaryota > Metazoa > Arthropoda > Insecta > Hemiptera > Aphididae > Acyrthosiphon > Acyrthosiphon pisum. Next base: position 105,164,904 of record NC_042494.1, read on the forward strand.
ATATTTGAATTTGATTCAAATTAAACACACTATATCGTCTATATCACGTACTTTGCACAAAACCTTTATCATTTTTATTTAAAAAATGTGTTGGTACCTTGTATTCCTGTCGTTTTATATATTTTCTTTTTTAGTATAAATATATAAATCTATGTTACGCGTTACCTATTCAAACAATACTGCATGCATCACAATTCACAGTGTAAAATGTTTCTGTTTATTTATATTTTGTAGTTGCGCCACTGCTTTGTAGTATAAGGCACTTATTTAAACAGTAATCGTATACTATGCTGGAAATATTATCGACTATCGTATACAACATTACGTATTGTTTACATTGTAGAGGCGAATACAAAGTATATTTTTATCAAAATATTACTACTTATACTTGAGTTTTACAGTTAGGCCGACGGTTTTCTAAATCGAAAAATAAAGTCAAACTGTATCGGGTTTTTTATATACATTTTTTGAAAATAGATTTTATTTAACCACGCCAAGTCCAAAATATGTAGTTGATATTTTAAATCAAGATTAGGCACTGTAAGTACAAGGCTTCTGCGTTGAGAAGCGAATAGTTCGAAAAAAAAACATATAGGTACAGCATAGGCAGCTGTATATTATAATATATAAATATATAATATATTAAGCTGTAATATTATGCTAGTTCAGATTATCAATCTGTCGCAAACAGTTAAGGCTATGTGAATATGTATTATATTATCTAAAAAAACTGTGCATTTTTGTCTCGTATTAGATACTAATATTATATTTAATAAAGAACCTGATAAATAAACATGTCGGCTGAATGTAGTCATGCGGTAGTAAACTAGTATGCGTCATGTATATAATTAGCTATTATATTATAGTAGATCGCCTATTATACCCATCGCATCAACTAATTATTATTTTAACGCTAAAGCAGATATGGATTTATGTACCTATTGTGATTCGAGGTATCGGAAACTGCTTAAAATTTGCATTCCGATATTTTTGCAATTTTGACTCTATTTATTGCGACAATTGTCTTGAAAATTAAACTTTTACCGCATAGAAGTCAAAATGCAAATACATTATACAACAACCATATATTGTTAAAATTTATTAGAACAACACTATACTCGTATATTGATAGATAATGTTCATTTTATTTTACGAAATAAATCCACAGTTTTATTATTATTTTGGTGATCACAAAAATGGGAGTTATGCAAATGCAAAAGGTACCTTTTGTCAAAAACTGGTACCCGAGTTCACATTATTTTTCGTAGACAATTTATACAATAATTACTACTGTAGTTACTATTTAGTTTTTTTCACAGCTATACTAGAGGATTTTGGCCCTTGGGCACTGAGGGTACCTAATCCCTCTCCTCGGGACGAATTCCCCCAACTACGCCACCGGAGTACCTAAATACGTCACTAAGCGTGTTGGCGGCGGCGGGGGTCAACAATTCAACACGGTACGTCATTATTATTATAGCCTTTATTTTAGCGCGTGGCTCTTGCAGCAAAGGGGAATCGATATACAGACGGGCACCGACACGACCACGTTCGCTTCAAATGCTCGCTAGTTTTTTATGCCGGTCGGTTTGAGTTGGTATAACATTTTGTGTGCTACGCCGACGTGCACCCGCGGCCTATACGTCATCATATAATTCAATATAGTATTTTATGATAATCGAAAAGCCTCGCCGGGATGACACAACCGATGAGCGACGAAGACTGGAGGGTGTTCGACATCCTTTGCGGCCAAAAAGTAAACGGGCATGATTATATTATACGATTAATTATGCGTGTCATTATTTTTTATATGGATTGCGCGGCTACAGAGCGGGAGATGATAGTATTACAAAGGTTTGCGGGTCTTTTACACCGTCGCGTTTTTATTTTTCTCTCGGAAAATACTTTTGGTGGAGTGACCAAGTGCCAGAACGAGCAACGCGAAAATATATAACGATTACAGGTGCCTTATCCTTTCGCGATGTCCGATTCCGTCATTCGGGCAGTTTGTTTTTTTAAATAAAATTATTTGAAAATTGTCTAGCAGCGTTCCAGCGTCTAACGGTTAAAAACATAAATCTACTTATTAAATCACCATAAAATATCACCCGATATCATCCGTTATAATCCATCCAATGGCTAAGCACTGCACCTATCTATATATAAAAGTATGTATTCATACATTAAATATTTTATTATTATGCCCTGCTATGCGTATTTACCAAACTGCCTACTCGCGATCGTAATCATACACGTAAAACGGTTTATTCATAAGATATTCGATATATTTATATTATATACAATGTAAAACGTTATAATTTTATGTTATATCCAACAAATGTAAATACGTACATAGTATTTTATAGGCGCATGTCGCATATATTATATGGCGGTGTCGTGCTAAAAAAAATTAACATCATGTCACGATGATTGATTTTTTTTTAAGTACGCCGAGGACACATTCGCGAAATGTATAAAGAGACACACACGCACAACAATGCGCACTGGCCCAGGGTGATCCACTGGGTACCAGGCAAACAGTAGCGCTGAATATTTGCAATGTTGTCTGAATTCGAATAAATCATAAAGCATATTACGTATTATTGTCATCGTTATTGTTATTATTATTATTATACCTAATCGGTGGCTATATAATAATATGTAGGTATGTATTCATATTCTTATATTCATATATATATTTATGTATATCCTAATATTTATTATAATGATTGTATCCGATGTAGGATTATTATTATACCATCGTATTATTATGCGTTTGGAACAACATAATATCTTTGCGTATACCTATGCCTATTTAATATTATAATTAAACCACCCGCAAGTTGGAAAACAGTCGTTTTTATGCGCCAAAAATAAACTCCAAACTCACAGGTTTAACCTACTTAAGAACACGGCTCTATGTAAATGTTTCCGTACAATATATCGTGTGACATGCAAATCGATAAATTCCATTCGTTCACGACACACGCACTATTGTTATACTGTTGTACGCACTCGGCGCCGGCGGTTTGATTTAGTACTTGGCTGGCCGACCAACATATCAGAAGTCGGTATACATCTGCCAGTGTATATTATTATCAGCGTTCCATAAAACAATAACGCCAATGACGAAAAGCTAGTAAAAACCACACATCATTAAAAAATCGATAGAGTTCGATAAAAAAAAAAAACCAGGTATGGTCACCATGCAAAAAAACAATACAAATTGTATTCTTTGTATACCTATATGTTGTAATTTCGACGAGGACTGGTGAAAAGGGTTTAGTGACTGGAATAATATAATGTGCGTGACTCCAGACAATCTATATAGAGTCTTATACAATTCGTACGTGGTACCTACCAGTGAAAAAGTTCTGTTTTTTTTTGCCCTCGTAATAAACCACCTTTTATTTACGTTCTTCACGCTTTAATACGTACCAGATTAATTCGTACATTTTTGTTTTATAAATTCACCTTTTTCTGTTTTTTTACAGATGGATTCTGAAGACACTATAAGCAATCACGAGATGATATCCACACTGAAAAGCGAGCTGGCTGCTCTGCAGTTCAAAAGAGACCGTCTTATATCCGAGGTTAGTAACCATAATATTAAGATGAATATTTAAAGATAACTACAATCCGATTGTCTCATGTGTCTCTATATGTATATAGCTGCAAGATACCAAAGGGCAGCTTCGGACTAGAGATCAAAGAACGGTAGAACTCGAGGCCGAAACGGAAATGTTGAAAGAGCAGCAAGTTAGACAGAATTCTATCATCGCCAGTTTGAGAAATAGGATAAAGGTACACGAAAATCTATATTTTTTACTTATAAATTACCTAAATCTATCTAAACTATAAATTTATTGTTTGTACATGTTTTAAATTTTTTATTAGGAATTGGAGGAACAAGAAAGATCGTTGACAACATCATTGGGAAGAGCAGACATGTCAGCCGAATCTTTAGCTAGAGAAAATCGCCATCAGGCAGAGAAATGTTCTGAGTTGGAGCGGAGAATCGATTTATTGGAATTGAACTGTACTAAAGCTGAAAACGCGAGAGACTCGGCAAGGAGATCAATGTCAGAGTTCGTGAGTAGAGCTTCGATGGCGTTAGGTTACGAGTCTTTGAATTCAGATTCTCCAGCCGCCGTTGATGTGGTCTTATCCAAAGCATCGGAAATGCATCAGGTGAATATCAGGACAATGATTTATACTCGAATACTCATTAGTTAATATTATAAAATAACTGAATATTATTATTTACTAAATACCTAGTTATACGAATAAATTTACTATAAAATTAATAAAATTGAAATAATAATATGTAATAATATACCAATACACAATAGCCAATAATAGGTAGGTATAGTTGTCTTATTTGTTTCCAATTCGAGCTTGCTTTGGTTTGATTTTGAACTATCAATTGTTGACTTTGAAACCACCAATTTAATTTTCAAATAAGTTTTACCGACGAATTAATCAATCATGATACTATACATATAATATGCATATTGCATGTATTATATAGTGGGTTTAAAAACGTTTAAACACATACGGTTACTTATAATATACAAATATTATGTTTTTTCATGACTTTTGGCCATCAACATTAAACATACTAAATGTTCAGTTTGGTTTCATTTATTCCATAAACGGTTTACTCGAACCGGTTAAAGTAAATGTAATAATATCATTATTAATTATTATTGTATTTGTAGGAATTAAACAGACTGCGTCGTAAAAACATTTCCGCCAGTGAAAATGTAACCTCGATAGAAATAGAATTGAGGAACTGTAGAGAGCAACTAGAAAGGGCCTTGGCTGATAAAGAAAATCTTCAAAGACAGGCTGCCGGCCATATTCTTGAAATAGATAAGTTAAAACAAGTATGATATTAACGGTGTAATTACATAGTTGTATAATATAATTGTTGTGTGAATACGACACGTTGATGATGGTGTTTGAAAGGAAAGAAACAATATGAATAATAATAAATTATATAATATAGCCATTATAAAAAACAAACTAATTACTTATAGGAAAAAGAACATTTGGAAATGCAACAGAGAGTAATGGAACGTGATTTATCCGAGCTCAGGGATAAACTGATGGCAACCAACAGGAGTTTAGGTATCGCGTCCAACAACATAGCCAGTCAGGAGGCCACTATATCCACTCTCAGAAGTAAATGAAGCCATGGTCTCGGTTGAAAATGACTTATTAAATTATTTACACTTCGTAGACGATTTAAGAGGGCACGACGAGAGGTGTCAAAAAATGCAGATTGACATGCAACACTTTTTGGAGTCATTGGCCGTGTGTCTAACGTCGGCGGATGGGTATGTTCAGTCCACCGAGTGTGGTGTCAAAGACGCGGTGAAGAGGCTAGTCAACGAGTTAGCCAATAAGAACACAGTAAATCGATGGCGACCCTGGGGTCAGGATCGTTGAAAATCGTTTTTGTAAAATGCTTAGCTGCACGGGGAATCCAAGGACAGGATAATCAGTTTGACCGACCGGGTAGAACGGCTGCAGATCGACCAGGACAGATTGGCGTCGGAAAATCGAGTGTTGGCGGACGAAAGACGCAATTTAGAGACTAGATTGAACCACGCCGAGAGCGAACTCAATGTGTGTGAAATGACCAAAGAGCATTTACGTAATGACAAAACAATTGTAAGCATAACATTTCTTCTAATTTTTTTTCTGACAATTAGTTTTGCATTAAAAAATAAATATAAAGACATTGATTTGATTTTAAAGTATAAAGTTGAACGGAGAACATAAAATTAAAATAATATATCTTTATATCAAATAATTAGCTGTATACCTATTACCTACCTATACCCCGACTACACCTGGAAAATAAAATGATAAACATATAACACGGCGGTATATTGGTGTACTTAGGTTTTAGTGTACCTATCGGTTTGTGATCTAATTCGACGGGAATTCCGCTTGTGGTGGCCGGTGGATTAGATACTGCGCTTGCTGCTTGGTATATTTCGAATATAGTTGAGAATACTCTATTATAAATTACCAGATATCTCTGTAAGACCAATCTTTGAAACTTTCGAGTCTAAACAGTAAACAGGCTCGACCACTGTTGATTTAAATGTAGCGGTATTGAACGGTTACACTAAATGCAGTCATTTATTTTTTTGGTTTTTGATTGAACGAACGAATTTCAAACCATGTTTCGCCGTAGTTTGTTACATTCCTCGACAAACTATCGAGAGTCATGCACATGGACCAAATAGCGAAAGACGTTGGCGTCGACTTACACACCGAATCGTTGCTGCTACGCGCCGAACAGCTAGCCAAACTGGAATATGATAAAAACATTGACAAGGTAAGAATTTATTGCTGTTTTAACATTTAAGTCGTCATCGTCGCCGATCATTTGATATTTTTCTTTTCCGTGGTGATAGTTACTGCTCGGTTATCCTTATACGTCGTCGTCGTTATCCAGACATCGTTTATATTGCGATTATCCTTACAGAGAAGTATATTTGAACCATCGTTTTATCTCTATAACAATATTGCAGTATTTTATACTTTGGTATTTTTACGTTGCCATTCACATTTTTACTACTGTAGTCTTGGCGATTATATTATTGTGTATTTGTAAAACTTTGATGAGTAAAACTGTACAAGTAATAATATGTAAGTTTAGGTTTAATACTATAATAATAATATGCTTTGAAACGTACGTAAACATATATTTATATATTATAATACTTGTAGCTATCAGCGCTTTGAAATCTTAATCGCTGAGTACTTTTTCGTAACGTACTTTTGGTGTATCTTGTATAACATTTTCGTCTTATAATACATACGTAAATATTACTATATTTTTGTAAACCTATCTAATATATACCTATCCTATATAATTAGGTAATATTTTATTTTTCACTGTAACTTTAGGGTAATAAGCTCAGAAAGCTGTATAAGTCTTATTTATAATATATAATATTATTGTAGTGTACGCATAAACATTTATCGTCAATATTTCAAAGATAAATATTATTTTATATCACATTATACTATTGTACCTATTTGCTTTATTACTCGATAACAATATGTTGTTCATTTAAACTGCCTACCTACAAATTATTTTGTCATTTTAATATTTTTTATTTTTTATTTAGAGCGCCCTAGTTTATCAACTGCAACGACGCGTACGTACGCTAAGGGACCAACTACAAAGACGTGACCTCCATCTCGATTTGTTACGTCGAAAAATCAGTGTCCAGGATGAGAGTACAAAATTACGCACACTTTTGGAAACAGAAAGAGATGAAGCTAATATACGGTATCATGACGTTTATTTTAAACATACCTATTGAAAAATTGAAACATATAATAATTTATTACATACTAAGGGTGTATATAGTATTTGGAGGGTTCGATAATATTGACTATTAAAATGATTAGATCATCCAGATAATATTGGATTAAAAATATCCTGAAATAAAATATCAAAATCAAAATATCCAATGGTTTGAAATTCTGAGGTAAAAAACCAACGGGTAGGACAAAAGATCCAAATAAAAATAGCCTACTAAAAAAGATTAATAATGATATTTGATGATCTATTTATGTATATGAATAAATGTATGTTTGGATGAGGCTTATAGACTTGGAAACTACTGAACCAATTGGAACCAAATTTTTCACATTCCTTGAGATTCGGTGAGAGTTTATAGTTTCGTTTTTAAGCCCCTATAGGTTGCTTTGAATTTTGTTTTTGCTAAAGAAAATCAAAAATTGTTTTGTTTATGTATAGAATTGCCACTGGTTATAGAAATAACATTTTTTTTAAAAAAAATGTATGTTTGATTGTATCTATTATAGATTCAAAAACTACATGATCGATTTATACGATGTATTCCTACGCTAAAATCAAAAACCACAAATATAGTGTCTTATGTCTGTTTATTTTTTTCCCGGGTGAAGTCTGGTTGTTTAACTAGTTAATTACAAATAATTATGAAACATATTATACTACAATATTCAAGTTTAAATCAAGTTTCAAAATATATTTAATTTGTCGATGATTTAAATTGGCATTATATAGTAAACAATAATGTTGAGATTAAGTGTTCATAAAATATAAATATATTTTTGACATTTGATAATCATACTAAAATAATTTAATTAATATAAATTATTTTTTTAACAGGCTATTTTATATATATATATTTTCACTTATGTTAACGATTTACAAAACAAATTAGTCAAACTGTAATACTTTATTGCTTAATTCGAAAAAATACAATAGACACAGGGAAAAGAATACAGAACACGGTGCGCATCGACCGTCCGAGACGAGCGATACGGAAGACAGCTCCTGCTGTCCACCAATCAAGAGCACTCGACTGTCCTACTCCCCCTCTTAACCATACTATATAATATAAATTGTTATCACTTAGATTTTTGACCTAACTCTTAATTTTACTAACCCGGAATTTGTTATTCATTGGAATTTTAGTACATACTTTTTTGATCTAGATTACTTCCAGACACACTTTTGCGTACATATCTAATTTAATATGTACCTTATAATTAAAACTAAATCATTTGCATACGTGCTGCGTAGGGCTAAAAAGTTGCAAAAACAATTGGACAAGGCACAGTTACAGTTGACCGAATGTAGAGCGCAGATCCGAGACTTGAAACTACAACTATCCGATGCTGGAGACTGTAAGGTTAGTATAACACCATGTCACGGTTTGTGTACCATAATTCATAAGATTACATATTGTGTAAAATGTACACCTTTTCTTATTTAGCTGACTTCGTTGGAAAGAGCGAAGAAAATCGACGATCTCGAGAAGCGTCTCGTTGAATCGGAAATGTTGCGAATGCGTTTTTCACGGAAAGTTACTGTGCTCAAAGAACAAGTATGATCGAAATCTGACTAGATCGTGTTTAGAGAACGGAATTATCCGAAATCATATTATAATAACGTGCCTTTTTGTTTTCCAGTTGAAATCTACTTCCGATTGTCATAACCAAGACAAGACTCTGAACGAGCACACGATGCGAGTGCTACAGGACGATCTGTCGTCGGTTAAATTCCAACTGAGTGAAGTGAAACGCCGAGAATGTTCTGTAAGTCGACGTTTCACTTGTCTGCGAGTATCATATTATAATTATTGTTGTAATATCGTGGTCTTAAAAATGTTGTATTTGTGTTTGCGTTCGTAAAGCTCGAAGATCTCCGACGAACGGTTATCAGCCTACTGGCGCTGGACTCGTCGTGCACCGATTACGAGATCACGTCGAAAATAACCAAACTGGTGGCCGCCCACCGAGAGTTTTCCATCCTATCGAAGAGGTACGACGACCCATTGCCGCCTTACGTTCACCACCTGCCACCACCCTCCGAGTCATCGGACCCGACGACGATGGATGACTTTGAGATCCTGAACAACGCGTACAACAAACGTCCGCTTAGGAAGACCTGAACGACGAAGACCCGTTTTGAAAATGCTTCGATGAGTAGATTTTACCTTGCAGTCTATACCTATCCAACCTGTGCATATATATATATAATAGTATATAGGTAGGTACTCGTATACAGTGAAATACGCGAATAATTGTAAAATCATACACCCCCGCATAGGTATATACCTACGTTCCACCGTATTCAAGTACCACTGTGATTGTTATTGGTACCTAATGAATAACGTATAATATTATATTGCATACAGAATCCGTTATATGCATTATGCACCTATTACATTGTAGTGTGTAAAAATATTTGATTTAAACAAAGAAAAATATTAAACCTATAAGCTATATCAATATTTTTTACATCAACTATGAAATTATAAAATAGGCAGCTTTGTTTTTAAAAATTGCAGATCCGTGCTAAAACCATTCGGTGTTTTGAGTTTTCTACCATTCTAGATTACACTCTCTTTGGCACTGTGCATAATATTTTTTATCTATTGCTGAGAATAAGATTAATTATAATTTATGCCTATTTAATTTATATACTAGCTCAGCTTTTATCTGCAACAGTTTTACACACGTATCTGTGTGATTTTTTTCGAATCGTTTTTTTCGATTAATGTAATACCCCATGTATTGTGAAATTATAAAAATATTTAATATTTATATTTGTCTACTATGTAAATAGCGCTTATAATATTTAAATAAATGTGTAACTTTAATTTTGAATTCCTATCATCGATATTACAACGCATTTTCAGTGTACCTATGTTTGATTTGTGTTAGACTTGCAAAGGTAAATTTTACGAGATGTATAGACACATGACTAGACGCATGTAAATATAAAATGTTCAATTCAAATTTACCATGTGAGATGCTTGGGGTTTTCTACCAGTATACCACATTGGTACGAAGTGTGATCAAGTATAGTTTCTAAGCTATTTAAATGTGGACCAGTTGACGTTTCAAAATGTAAAAGATTTATTACAAAACGTAATTTGCTATTGTTATGTAATATATTTTATCGTTTTATTGTGTCATATAGTAATAAAGGTACTATAATATACAAAAACTAAAAGTTTAATCCCTAAATCATTAATTTAATGTTTAAAAGTTTAATGCATATCGTTGAAACCATGTGTTCATAATCCATATAGTTTATGCTATAAATTATAATATATAACTAACAAATTGTTAAAATATATGTGCATTGGTATTAACTGTATGCTTGTATATTGTGTTTGGTAATGTAAGTACACTGTTATTACTTATTAGTTATTATACTATTATTATTGTAAATATATTTTTGCAACTACATTTTATAACTGTATATATTATACCGTATTTATCTATAATCTATATTGATTATAAGCTGCAAAGTAATGCATTTGTGATATTTGTAGTCATTTAAGATATCCAAATTCCAAGCAATAAATTCTAAAATATTTCACTAAACATATGAATGTTATAAAAACACAGACAGTAAATTAATACATTTTTTCAGTCTCCAATATTTTCCAAGAACATTTTTACAGTTAATAAAAAATAGTGCAATTTAGATTAAACTACTGACTTTTGTGTAAGAATATCAATGTTGGATATAATATTAAAGTTAATCCAAAAACAAATAATTCAATAGGAGTCTGACGATTTTATTAGATATTAATTTTGTTTTAGTATTTGTATAAACACAGTGATATTACTTATACATTTTTTTGTGTTGAACGTAATGTTTTTTTTCATGCGTCAGTTTGTTCAACGTGTTGTTTTTAAATTCGTAATTAATACATTATAATATTATGGTACTTATAAGGACTTAAAATGAAGATATGTCTTTTTCCCTATCTTTATTTTCTGTATCACTATTTACATACAGTTATTCAGTATATCCATCATCTACAGATTTCTTTAAATGTTTCCAAGATTTTGAAAAAGTTAAAATGTCTTCAGATAGTTTATTTTTTATTACATTTTATGGATAGAAGAAAAATAGGAAATGTTATAGGTTGGTATAACAGTATTATGAGGGGTAGGTCACCTAAAATTATTTGAGCAACACCATTTTTATAGTACACACCATTGGGTAATTTTATTGTACTTTGGTTGGTTCTTGCTGGCATGAATGATTAGGTTAGGTTAAGAGTAGATTGTCGTTTCGAATTTTTTTTTAGTTGTAGTTTCTGAGTAGGCGATAGGAAATGAGAATATGAACTTTGATTTTAAAAGTTATTGTATAGTGTAGCCGAACACAAAGTCATTGACGCAATAGTGCAATATATGTAAGTTAATCTGCGCAGACATAATTTTCAATTGATTTTATATTCTTAGGTAATCTTTAATAAGAATAAAATTATCATAAATTATACTCGATTAAACATTTTTTTTTAAAGATATTTGGCGATAACAAAGATAAAAGTTACGTTAAAAGTTAAAACTAATTACTTTACATAGATACATCATAAAGCGGTATTAGCTGATGAATTAAAATAAAAATAGAAATGTATTTTAATTCTGGAATAATTAACAACTGTAGAGTATCTTCATATATATATATATTGATTCAAAGAATAATAAAAAAGTGGTCTAAAATGTTTATATTATTAAGTTAATAAAATAATATTTGTGTTTCTTCTAAAGTAGAATTCGCAAAACTATAGGAACCAGAGTTATATTTAATTATACCCTTTAGAAAGTGGTGCAGTTAGTTTTTTACTGTCATTTGTTGCATCTGGTGTTATAAGTACGATGCTAGCGAAGAGATATTGAAGAATATTATTATGGCTATGTTTTTGTCGACAGATGGGCCCATTTAAAATAAACCCAAAAATTATAAAAATTACTTAGAATTTAGGTTGTTGATATACGCCCTTATATTTGAGAGCTGCAACTGGTCAAAATCACTGTGAACTGTGAAACTATCATAAGATCTTATTTGTTTTACGAGTAAGAGCGAGTATATAATGTATATATAGTGTACCTACACAGTACTGCTACATAGAGATAGTGAAATACATATTATATATTTATATAATTGTACGTAAATATTATATCGTATATTCGTATAGTAAGTAATACACTCGTATAAGATCGTACCACTTTATATATGTGCGACGTTTTTGACTAGATTTGGTCAAGCCAAATCGATATTTACGTGCCGTGACTGATGGCTAGTCCGAGGACACGTCATAATACGTTGTTACGAAAATATGAAATAAAAACAATATAACGATCTCGTTTTCGTCAAGTGACATCCCTAATAATTGTAGTTGTCTTCGAGCTTCGCGTACCTATCAGAATTATATTATTTAGTCTCTCATATCAATATAATATCGTCTATGAATGCTTTTATTTATATATATCGTATTATTATTATTTGTTATGTTTAGTGTCTTCCATGTCTTTTATTATTGTAATTGTCTCACCGTCGATTAGTCGACGAAATCGCGCGAATAATAAACGTGAGTACCTATACGTGTTCCACTTTCTATTCATGTGTATTGTATGAGTGTGTGCGTGCGCGGTGCAGACGTCTTCGTCGAGTGGAGGCGTCAGCTGTTCCGTACGTTGGCCTGTCCGCGATGGCCATAATGATATATAATATAGGTACGACGACAACGACAAAATGCAATAATGTCATTTTAATAGAATCTCGACTGCTACAAAGCAGTCGTGTTTAGGCTTCCACCGCCGTCGAGACAAGTGTCAAGATAATATTATACTTCCGTCACCAAGACAAATGCAGTGTGTCATCGTATTAAAATAATAATACATCACGAGTCATAATACTATACTCGTCTATCTCCTTCTACTCCCCGTAGCAAGCACACCGGTGCAAGAAACCTATTAATATACAATAGGTTCTCCGGTAAATAATCATTTTCAACAAAACTTATCCAAACGTTTCAACTTATATATAATTTAAATGCGTATGACAATGTGTATCCACGTGCTGGCGGGTAAAAACAAATTTAGATTAAAAAAAAAAAAGAATCTTATTATTTTCTAAACTTAAAACTCTGATTATAAAATATCGTATAGCACCGCCAGAGAACATAATTTTAACTTAAAATATTTTTCTGTAATTATTAATATACAATTCTAACCAATTTTCCAAAAAGGTATCTTGAATACAAGGTTCCTCACAAAAAGTTATAATAATAGTTCAAAAATATCAAAGATACGTAAGCACCTACGATTTTTTTTGTGGGTAATTGAAACTTTTAAAGCTTATACTTATATTACTACCTATGTTGTATACACATAATTCAATCTACTTTATTGATTAATAGTAAAATAAATATCATAAAATATACTTAGTAATATAGGCAATAGACCGTTATTTTGGCATCCGTATCCTGCAGCATGTCAAGACAATCGACCGGCGGCATCTCCACATTTAGTTAAGTTTGCAGAATTTTCGACTCCATTATTGGGACAATCGAATTGGACGGCTCTTTGATTGCCGTTTCGGTGTCATAATAATATTTGGTATGGAGAATTGGAAAAGTATAAGGCGTTGTAATATAGCTCGCACGTCTCGTACAGGCCTCGTTCAAATTCACGGGGCTTAATGAAGTCGAAGACATGGTATGTGATCGGCGACAAGGTCTGACCGTCTACCCAGTTACCACCGGGTCAGCTATTTCAGTATTCATATCCTGCAGCAAGTCCAGACAAACTACCGTCGTCGGCGCCTCTTCATTTAGTTCGGTCTGCTGCAGGATTTTCGACTCCGTTATTGGGGGACGACGGAGTCGGACTTTGATTTCCGTTTCGGTCGTCATAATGTTTGGCATAGAAAAGTTTAATCTTATGAGTCAACTTGTGGGATAATAGCTCGCACGTCTCATGCAAATCCATGGCGTAGTTGAAGACATGGTTATAATATTAAATTATAATTAGTTCGTTGTATAGACAATAATTCGCTGTAACAATCTTAAAATAACAATAATAATGGTATGTCGATACTTTGGTATTATACTATTATGGTACATTAGTACCTACTTATACCATTCATTTGGTATTTGAGCAATAACCAATATAGCAAAAATATAGTCCTAATTATTAATGAATACCAACCGTGAACCGATCATTATCCACCGTGCCATTTAAGTTAAAATTACTTATTGAAGATGAAATAACAATGTATAAGTAGGTACTTACTGCTTGAGGTATTTTAAGAGTTCCTTAAAACTTAGAAGTATGCAATTCCTAATGGCTACGAGACGACTAATTAGTTAATTACATTTAATTTTTTATAGATGGTTATAATTACTATAAATATATGTTATTACTCATGATGTTTTATTGCTTTCTTCTTTCATTTAGTAAACTTCAAGTTGTATTATGGTCAAAGAACATAATGTATACGTAACATGTTCATTGTATGCTAATTTAGAATCTAATATTATGTAAGCCAAACGTTGATTATTAACGGGTTATTTTGTTATTTTATCATAACATTAGTCATTTCCACATCGATAACTGCAGTTAATAGGCACTATGTCATTATGCGATTTTTTTCATCCAGACACTTGAAAATAACAAACCTGGTGCAATGACGTTGTTGTAAATAAAAAATAATGTGGCTGTCTCGTGAGAGTGCACTCTTAATGGAATCTCAAACATGCAAGCAAAATAAATGAATAAGTGTAAACTAAACTTTAAAGGCTTACAATTAAATAAATAATACAATGCCATATACGTATGCAGATAAAATACACTACAGGGATATTTGAATACACATATAACTATATAATATACTTAAGTATATTTTTTATTCGTTTATAAATATATAAATTATTGTTTCTAATATTACCTATTTAAAATTTATTTTCCAATTCAAATAAACGGCGTACCTGCTATTATATTAAAAACGCATTACCTATACCTATAGATTTAATTTTTTTTCTTAATACATAATATATAGAAATTAAGTGACCATTTATTAAGTCAAAATTAAAAATAGTTAAATATTTTTTACTATTGAATCAGTACTATATTATGTTCGTGAATAAACTTAACCGAATTTAAATTATACTTGGGTCATATGGTTCATTATAAATTATTATTAATTATTGAATGACAATATACACAGCAAACTATATATTTAAATATATAACAAAAATCTTTTCTTTGTAGATAAGATGAGACAGATTGAGCCATTCTATTTCCTTCAAAATGGAAGCCAATAATAAAGATATGTCTTATACGATTATCAATCAGACGATGACGAAGGCCTGCAAAGAATTCACTTAAATTTGATAAATATGTGTAAAGTGTCGTTAGTTTAATATAGCTATTGCGTAGAAACGCTCAGTGATTTTCATATGAATTGTAAAACCTACTAAGACAAGACGGGCTTGGATCTGCCCATCAATAAGTTGGTTGTGGTTATAATGGACAATGGTTGACCTCCTATATTATTTTCTCAGCCAGGACTAAACTCTTAAATTCGTGTGTATTCTTTACAATCATTATTGAATTTCTATAATGATCAAACTATTTTATATCCTTAAATTTCTTTATTGCTACCCAGTGGTGGGTGATCGTGCCATATCATATAATTAACAATAATATTTTATTGAATTTAGAACATGACACATTCACACATTTATAGCTTTGTCAGAATTGTTTGTATATTATATTGATATAAAATACGAATATATATAGATGTAACACGAAAATAATACAGGTAATTTTAACAATGTTATCAATCTCTTCGGAAGTAGTCGATCGACATCGTCTTCATTTGAAACTGGGTGAGAATAACGCGCTATATGTTACTACATTTTTGATTTTCTACCTATTTGCGTCCTGTGCTCCTGATTATAAGACACGCGACTATACACTGTAAAGGTAAATTTCATATTATGTTTATACAATTATTTAGGAGTTTTCATATTTCATAACACGGAAATACTTATACTCGTTTAATATGATACCTACTCGGATGTACGGATGTATACTTACACCAATGGTGTAGCGTGTATGTACAACAACTATTTCAGTATCTTATAATAGTATAATATTTTGTGGATTATCTTCATAGTTCATTGTGATTGCCGATTGATTTTTATGATTTATCCACAACACCACGGCCGCACCGCGTTAAGGGGGCTGGAGCAGCCATTTTTTCCATACATTTAGTCGAGCATTTAACTCAATAAGCGAAAGAAAACTAAACATACTTCCAGTAGCACGATTTCAATTTTGAAAAGTAAATTTAGTTTGTATTCCTCTTTTCTAAGTTTGCTCGAAAGTGGATTCTTTTATTTCTCATTTCGTCGCTATCTACAACTAAGTCAAGTCTAAGTTTATTTTTATAAAAATATAAACTTATTATGCATCATATTAATATATTAACTGAAAAATAAAGTCGTAAATCTATTTCCACGCAAACCTAGAAAATAGACTAACGAATACGCTCATCTTTTCAAAACTAATATATAATTCGATTTACATCAAATTTCCGCCCTACAGCCAGAGCCAAAGTATTTTCTTCGTGTTTATTGACTTGTGCATGCGCGTATGGGTGTTGGAACATTTCTAAGAATATTAGTATGATAAATATTACGACAATACAAAATAAATCGTAAATCCGAAAATTCAAATTTCGTCGCAAAAGTTTGATAACGGATTACACACTCTAATGTTCATTTACTTCTCACGCATTGACACGGCCAAAATGTATGTCATGTAATATTATATGCCTAAGCATACTCCTTAATAGACATGGTATGCTCCAGCGCCCTTAAATTCGTTAATACATCACCATATTAGTAGGCGATTGCCTACAGATACTACTATACGGATACAGACGTACAGTGACAGTTATTTATATACTTACTACTTTATTGATAATAATATCAATAACGAAACATAGACCGCACGTAGACTTTCGCGGTTGTGTACGGTGTACTCGTCTACTCGTTATTCGTATATATTGTTTATTCTACCGCGTAGGCAACCGTTTTATTATTGAAAAATTGGTTATGCAGATATATGTCTCGAAGTAGAGTTCAATAAATAAACCTATATAACACTTGTAGATATATGTCTCGCAGTAGAGTTCAGTTAATAAATCTATATTAAAATTGTTGAGATAGAAGAGTTGGTTTCCCTTTTATGTTCCTCTGGTAGACAATTATATTGAAGTGCCTGCACCCAGTGAAAATTACTTAAAATATGCTCTGGTATCAAGCCTATGATATTACTAAGTAAATTTTATGATATTATTGTGATTAAAGTAATTTATTTTACTATTATGCATTAGTACAACTACAGTACTAGATTAAATTCATTTTTGCCAAAAAAAATTACATTTGAAAATGTCATTGCGTCAATAAAATATAATAATATACTCTAAGAGTACACCCACGAATGATATTTTTAAATTACAAATTACAACAAAATTCAAACTAAAATCATTATACTTGCAAGTTTTGATAAATGTTGTACAAATTTGAACTTAAATACTAATAAAAAAAATCTTGAATATTTATCAACCACTATTACATAAATTTAAAAAAAACCTTGTATTACATTTTCAAGGTTTTTGACCAAACGAATAAAATTGTATTGAAATGTATATAGAATAAAAATTTAAAAAAATTGAATAGACGAGGCGATACGGGCATAGGCGCAAATAGTGTTTGAGATTTGGGGGGGGGGGGGGGCTAAAGCCTTACTTTGATAATATTGAATAAGCTTAAAACAAAATGTAGGAAATGTTGGGGGGGGGCTATGGACATTTTTTGGAGGGCTTAGCCGCTAAAGCCCCCCCCCCCCTATATATTTGAGCCTATGGATACGGGTCAACAATATTATATACGTTTATTAATACTATTGGCGTTGTATTATTGCTGATATGGGTACTTCTATTAGTTCTACAATGCTATTATGATAGATATTATTTTTGAAAAAATCATTAAATTGTTCTCAATAGTGATTATAGGTACACTACGTTTTCAGAAAATGTTGGCATTGTTGAAAAATATAAAATTAAAAACAGGGCACACTTTAACCAAAAAAAGAAAATCATATTGTCTTAAAAAAAATTGTACTTGCAAAAATGTGGTATTATAACTTATAAGTTATAAAATAATTGTTTTACATATATTATTATACATAACAGTTTATTGAGAAAAGAATTGTAATGCGTTAAATAGATCACGATCGTCGGTCACTGTATATAGATCTATATAAGTATATAGACATATAGTACATGATATAATTATATCATATATATATATATATATATATATATATGACTATATTATGAGGTACATAATATATATTGTACAGTTATAATATATATTAGATAAAAAAACGACCATACCTATGATATTATTATTATCATTATATTAAACGAAATAATGGAAATTATACTCCGAACAATAGGGTGGCATGGCCCTGGTCCTAAACTGCTCGCAATGTATGATTTTTGTAAGTATGTGTGCAGAACTGACACCGTTGGCCTCTCTATTGTTATTGTACGTCCCGCGTGGACCTATTTTAAATTATTGTTCACATTGTGTTTACATTCGGTTCTCTTTTTTTTATGCCCGCACACGCGTATAATAGGTATCTATTATCTACACGAATTTGGTTATCGTCGGTCACGATCTATCAAAACGAACGTTACCTACATATTATTATTATATATTTATGAATATTATAATATACTGCAATACTAATATATATATGTATATATGTACACAGATTCAGCTAA
>NC_042494.1:105184674-105185862 GCF_005508785.2 Acyrthosiphon pisum
GTTTGAGTTCGGGAGTGCGCAGCGTCAATTATCGGAGAGTTGAAAGCCAGCATTGTTTTTTCGAGCTTATATATTATTGAATAATATTGTCGCAATGTGGTCGTAATATTTATGGGTAAAGATATTTCTGACGACGATGAATCATCACAACGATATTCCTATGAATTTTTTTATATTTTTTATTTTACCTTAATAATATAATATGTATTTTGATTTTTGTTAGTGTTTTTTGGAAAATACTATATAAAAGAGAGATAAACTATACATGGTGGGTACAATATACCTAATAATATTACATAATGGTGTTTACCATTTAATGTGGTGCCATCACTCATATATGCAGTGACGCTCAATCTTTATTATCTTGTAATAATTTAAAATTTCTATTATATACATATACGTAATACAATAATTTAATGGCCCGATGGCCGCGTTAACTATATAATATGAAATGTAACAATCGCGTAGAATAAGTCGTCATGATTCATGATTATGAATACTTATCTTAACTTATGTTGACATATGATTATATAAGTTGAGGCTGTTTCACGATGCCTGAGTGGCTGTGTCAACGATTTGTTTTTAGATTCTGAGTGGAACGATGAATGTATTGATTTTACAATGGTGTGTGTTTTTTTTTATTTTATTTTTTATTTTAATTTAATTTAATTTTTATTTTTTTGTGTCTGTCATCACCTTTTAGGACAGTAAAAGTGCTTGGATTTTCTTCAACAGTATCTTTTCTGATAGGAAAGTGAATCTAGTTGGTACTTTGGGGGGTCAAAAGTAATATTTTTCTAATAGTTTTTAAAAGCGCCGTGTAAAACAAAAGAAAAATTAAGGAAAAACGGGAATTTTTACGCAAAATCTGTTTTCGAGAAAATTGATTTTGGTTTTTGCTGTAACTCTAAAACGAATGACTGTAGATTCATGAAATTTTCACTGGTTGTTTAAATTTCCATTTTCTATACATGATAAAATTTTCAAAATATTTTGATTTGTTTTGAGCTGTTTACGGACGATTTCAGTTTCCAATTTAATTAGTTTTTTTTTTCTATGAATGTCAATAAAACTTTATTTGTTGAGTAAAAATACTTGAAAATTTAACACAAGGCTCCTACTATATTGTTACAATGACATTTGAAAAATATTAAAAATCCTCAGTCACAGTTTTTTTTAATTAGCATT
>NC_042494.1:105188412-105202619 GCF_005508785.2 Acyrthosiphon pisum
ATGCGTGAGCTATACTAACCCTATATAGCTTAAAAATTATCGTGTATTTGTGTGAGCACCTTTTTAAAATAGGAATTTCGGAAAATCCTTTCTTAGTGCACTATTAAATAGTGGTATCATTGATTTTAAATATCTATTATAAACTGATAAACCTATAATAGTATACTTTAAAATCAATGGTGGTACGAAGGTACTGTCAAAATGTCAAGTCCATAGTTCATAGGCTTTACGTTGATCACAGGACACGTTCGAATATAATATATATATAAATACATAGATATTATATTGTAGATTCGCATAACGACTTGTCAGTTCACAAAAAATATCGGTGCTAAAACTTTGAGATCGATAATACTTAGTAAATTTATTCGCTACCTTTTCAGCGGTGATTGTTAAATAACCGCATATGGCATATTAATTAATATACATTATTACAAATAGCTAAATTTTGTCACAGTATAATTTCCAAAGGTATAATGTGATATTCACATGGTACAATGGTAATAATGTACACATACCTACTGTAAAGGTACACTGTCACTATGTATAGTGTATACTGTATAAAATTACAGTCATCTCCGCGGATCGTTAAAAATCAAAACCGAAACACGAGAACATGACTAAAACATCGAAACCATCTTGTATGCGGTCATTAATATAACCCAATATTTATTGTGTGTCATTCATATTATATAATACGAGTATAATACCGTATACGGCTGAGTAGAACTGGAAGATGTAAATAACATACCTGTCTTTATTTAAAAAAATAATAATGAAATCTTTATGCTTAGTTACGTAGGTAGGTTCAGAAAAATCTAAATTTTCGTAAAAAAACATTGTAGCCACAATGAAGTTGAAATCACGAAACTATAATAGGTACAAAATAATATATTATTTTTAGGAGATAAAAAATGTTTGCATTTAAACATAAAAAAAATTCGACATTAATCAAAAAACGTAAAATCGAAACGTAGGCTTAAAATTATCTTACATTCCAATTACCTAGATATACAAATATTTTACGAGCACAATAATGCGGCATATCTCATAAGCGTAATGTCGTCGTATAATTTCTGCTGACAAATGATATTAGGGTAAAAAAATATAAAATTGGTATGTCGTGTTCTTTATGCTATCGATTAAATTAAGTTATAATATTTAACCAATGTAATGTACTATAAACCATTAAACAACTACATTAATTCTAACATGTCATGTGAAGTCAAGACGCATATACGCAACTATTACAATCTCTATATTGTGTGTATAAATAAATTGCAAATTACGTAACTATTAATTTTTACTGTCGATTGGTAAAAACAAGTATTTTTATCACATATTATATTCCACATTTCATGGTACCTACGACCTACCTGAACTATAACTATAATATGATTAAAAACGTGGTAGGTAGCTAATTCAAATATATAGAATTACAAATTCAAGATGACCCTCATAGTTGTGTAAAAATAATCTTAACTTCGTGCGTATAGAAATAAACACAATTCTTTAAGGCAACATCATTACTTCTCTCATGTGTAATTCTACCGTAGTGTGTTACAATATGTATAATATGTTTATGTAATATATCCAAATATTGGTTTTCACTTTTTCGGAGGACATCACATCTTCACTTAAAACAAAAAATAATAAAACAATGAATATAGATAATTTGCACGTTGGATAGGCTACTGGTATGTGCGCTATTGCGTTACATTTCAAAGTGATAGCAATCATTAGATTTTAAAAACAGTTTTATTCTCGAAACTCATTTTTGTGGTTTTATTTGAATTTTTTCGTGAGATAAAGGAAATACCTGCCGTAATTTTATGACAAAACGATAAAATACGCGTCCGATTTCACATCGAAAATGTAATGTTTGAGTGGTAATTTAACCACACACGTAAAAGGATACATATTGGTGAAAAGCCATTCCCAATAAGTGGTGTTTGTATGAGATATAATTCCGCAGTCAACGATAGATAATTGAACATTTCCTGGAGGCATGGTGATAAAAAGCCGGATTTCT
This sequence comes from Acyrthosiphon pisum, assembly GCF_005508785.2. NCBI lineage: Eukaryota > Metazoa > Arthropoda > Insecta > Hemiptera > Aphididae > Acyrthosiphon > Acyrthosiphon pisum. The sequence goes on from NC_042494.1 coordinate 105,190,445, forward strand.
TTGGATGCCTATATATATGAAAATACTTTCACTCGGCGTATTATTATATTGATTCAAGAAGATGAACGAAGACGAAAAAGGACATTTATAATAGTGAGATCCGTTAAAAAAACATGTGTCCTGCAAAATAATACATAGGTATAACGAAATACGCAAGATTGAATACATATATACATAAAGGTATGATGTTGACAAGACATGGCGTATTGATACGGTCGCATTATGTGACTGTCATATCTTATGCATCTGTCGATTAGGTACTTACACAACACTCGGGTTATTTAGGTATAATAACTCCGATGTTTGTAAAAATGTGCGTCGATTTTATAATTTGTTTACTAAATTGAAAAAAATCTTATAACTTTCTGTTTTAAAATTATAATTTTAATTTCAGAAAAACATTTTTATTATGGCCACTTAAAATGTTATTAAAATATAATATAAGATGATATGATATTTTAGAATTTTAGATTCTGAGCGGAGGGATGAATTTATTGATTTTACAATGATGATGTGTGTTTTTTTATTTTTTATTTTTGTGTCTGTCATCACCTTTATTAGGACAGTAAAAATGATCCAATTTGCTAAAATATAAGGTACCATATGTTGAAATCGAAGCACTCCTTCTGGTAGAAATTTTGTATACAGGATATAAAAAATAAATAAATAAATAAATAAACACCATTGTAAAACAAATAGCTTCTTCGCTCCACTTCAGAATCTAAAATGCGAAATGAAAATCTCTATATAGGCTGAGCTCTGGAACTACTTATCAGATCTTCTTGTTTTTTTTTCAAACGAAAGAGTATTTCACGGAGGAGGTTTATAATGTTTATATGAAAACAATTTTGGAAAATCCACCGGTGTATAATATATTGGTTGCTATTGGTTAATCGAGCATGTTTGTTGATTTGAATTATTATCTTTTGTCAATATAGTTACATATATATATATAATATATACATGAAGATCTTATAAGTAGTTCCAGAGTTTAGTCTGTATAGTTATATAGTCTCTGTATTTATATAGTTAGATATATATATATAATTTCTATATATAAATTAATGTTTGTGGGTAGATTAGACCTCTGGGAAGAATATAGGTTAATTTATAAAGGGTTAAATTTGTTTTGTTTTTTATTCATCGGATTTTAGTTCGGTTTAGGTTAGGTTAGGATGGGATTTTGTATAAATTGATTATATTAATCCACCATAGGTGTAATCAAGCCCGGAATAAGGGGGGGCAGGGGGGGACCATGGCCCCCGGGCCTCGATAGTTAGCATTTATTTAGGGGCCTCAGATTTGTCCATTACTTTTTTCGTTATATGCTATAAAACTGCATAAATCACCTAAAAAATAATTGATGATTATGTAGCGATGGAAAAAGCTTGTAAATTATAATTTATAAATAAAATGATACAATATTAATCATTTATTGATATATTCCTAATATCTATATATTTATTATAACAGGTGCCTAATATTAAATAATATTAATATATACATTATTATTTTTTTTTCGTACAGGAGCCTCATTTACAACTTTGGACCCTGGGCCTCAAAAATTTCTTAATCCGGGCTTGGGTGGAATTAAGTAAAAATGACAAACCTGGTTTAACTCTGATACTTTAGAGTTAAATCATACACTTACGTACAAACAGCACGAGGTCTGCGATCTACCGCAAGTAGATTGTCTACCTGATAATGTACTGCTGCGAATCAGAATTTGTATTCTAGGCAACGGAAAAGTTAAGATACATTTTGAAAACTATACACCGATTATTAAATAACGAATTGGACAAAGTTTGAGTCATATAGAGTTGATACATTTAACGGGCAACGAAGTGCGTGGGATCAGCGAGTATAATATAAAATATACCTTATTTGTTATTTACTCATTTGAATGCAAAGTAATTTCTATGATTTTAAACTTTTAAAGTCAATTTATTGAGCTCATGACTCATGAATAATCAGTTTAAATACAAATTCTGTCAAATTATTCGATTACATGCACATTAAATGTAACATATTTTTAGTGTAAAATTGTATTCATGCCTAACACTTTGGATTTATAGGTCTATAACGACCTTCTTACTCCGTGTATTTGAATAATTCACAATTTTTTTTAAAACTCTTAACCTTGAATCTCAATATGATATATTATACTTATAATTCGTTGAACCTAGATGCTTAGAAGAACCTGCTAGCGAGTTCAAACAATATCAAAATGTTGTGTGAATTGTACATTAAGAATATTATGATCCGAAAAAAGAATGTTTGGTTCAAGGCAGCTTTTAATGTATTCTTCATTAATCTTCAAATGTGACAGGACTTAATGTATAATTTCAAGATTTTGCGTATTAAATTTGCAACGATTTTCTAATTGAAATAAATGAAAAACAACGTTTTCAATTGGAAACCCAGAGATAATGTACTTAATATTATCTACTGATGCTTCTAATGGTACTTTATATTGTTATTTAAATTTGTTATTATGTTTGTATGTAAGTACTTTGTATAAAAGCCGATTGGCGTTAATCATTATAAATAAATAAATAAATAAATAAATAAATAAATAAATAAATAAATAAATAAATAAATATTGCCTTCTCTTGGTACCAATACAACGCACAAGTGCGTGTAAATAAAGTAGGTTCTTAAATATTTTGTAGGTTCATGTATAGGTTGTATAGGTATACATACAATTAACTAACCTATAGAGTCATCGGTTTCGTCGAACAATTTAAACAAATCCCGTGATTATCATTCTTAAAACATAATATTATACAGCAGCAAACTATAAACTAATATTATTTTAACCTTTAACGATAATCTGACACCACTTAGTGTCCGTCATAGTTTTTTGACTCGGCAGTTAAGTTACTTATATATTATATATATTTTTATTAATTAAGCTCGTCATAGGTTACATCAATTGCCCTGAAATTTTAGGTTTTCTCAATTTTTATGTCCCTCAGTGTAGAACTAGATCAACCATTATGTTTTATGTTTTTACACATAAAACAAATTATGTTTCTGCTTCTCCTATGAATAGGATTATGTCAATAGCAAATGATTTAAAAATTGATTTATTTAATTTTAATTCCATTGAGTTATTTAATAATTATGTAAACAACATTTTTTGTGTTTAAATATGTTGTATTGTTTTATTATTTTATTATTATTGTATTATTACTGTGTTATTATTGTATTTAATGTTCAGTTATGAGCTATATTATTTTAAATTATTGTAATTGGATCGTTTGATCCGTTGAAATAAATAAAATAAATATAATTAATGGTAAGAAATCAATAGATCGCAATTTAGTGTTCAAATTTTGTAGCCTTCTACTTTTTTTCTATCGATCTATTAGTCTAATATGAAGCTATACGCATTACGCAAAATGAAAAATATTATGTAATTAAAATACACGAACTTTTATTTAGCTAGGTATTTATTTTATATATATATATATACTATATACATTTATGCCTTTTTGACTTATAAGTTCTTTTTTCGTTTTGATATTTTTACAAATAATTGTGTTTTCAATCAATGTACATTGAAAATTTGTTAAGTGTACATTTTTATATCATATAAGGTGGGTCAATCGATTTCACTCGGTAATGTTTGATTCAATGTCTTCACTATACCAAATTTTTCTTTTGGCATTTGTTTACATCGAAATATTTTATAATCTAGATTTTTAACCAACTGTAGCATACAGAAATACGATACGTTTGTATATCAACATTAAATTCAAAGATTAAAATAAAATTAGTAAGCCTATACGGCTAATGGCTATACGTCTTAAATTGAATTCCTTAGGTTCTTATGGATTTTTTTAGATTTTTATAGAGCTGCAAAATCCTTACTCTAAAGATATAAAACTATCACACACGATCGCTATATAGTTCAACAACCGTAGTATAATGTATTTAAAATTTAAATATGTATATTATACAGTTCCGACGAAATATCATCGGTGCGGATGCGGTATATAAATGCGGTCGTTGGACGCATACACAAGACGATATTATAATTATTGGGGTCGTTGATCAATCTGACCAGGCGAAGAATGTTCGAAATTTCGTTATTCCCTGCTTCTGCACACGCTAAAAACCGGCCTATGCAGCGTGATGCAGCGTGGATGGCGTGTATATACATGTGACATCTGACAAACTGGTTCGGGGATGTGCGCTGCTGTGCAGGTTCACATATAATTTATATATTAAAGTGCAAGGCTGTGCAATCTAACGATTTTTTTTTAACTCATTAATTAACTTAAGTTGAGATATTATAAAATAATAAAGTTAAGTTAAGTCAAAAGTTACTCGTATATTGTTCATTAACTCGTTAAGCTAAAAGTAAGCTTTGAAAAATAAGTAACTTAACTATTAGTGTAAAATTAAAATTTGTTAATTTTCAAAAATAAAAAATTCCAGATACATAATATAATAGATGGTTTATTAAATAGTTTTTCTTTACGTTCAAGAAAATTACTGGAGGTAAATTTATAATGATAGATCAAAGTAAAACATCATTCAAAAATTTGCATTATTCTACGGACGAAAATTAACTTAATTTAGACACTTTTGAAATAAAATTAACTTGGTTAATAACACGTTCATTTTGAAAAAAAAGTAACTTATTAAGATAAAAGTTAATTAGAAAAAAAAAGCAACGAGCTAATTAACTTAATTAAAATTAACTTAAATTTAACATTTAACTCGTTAGTGCCCAGTCTTGATAATTATTGGGGTCGTTGATCAATCTGGCCAGGCGAAGAATGTTCGAAATAATTTCGTTATTCCCTTCTGCACACGCTAAAAACCAGCCTATGCAGCTGCAGATGGCGAGTATGCACGTGATATCGGACAAACTGGTTCGGGGATGTGCGCTGCTGTGCAGGTTCACATAATTTATATATTAAAGTGTACCTACACAATAATACATCTATACTATATACCGTATACGGGTGATTGCCGAATTACATCGTGTGCTCGTTGTATTTGCGAGACGCAACAGTGTAAAACGTCTGTATGAAAAAAAAATTATAATTGGGTAAGAAAAAAACAAAATACCGTAACCATAAATTCAATAGAATAAAAAGTCCGAACAATAACGATACACCTATTGAAAACAGCATATATGCATTTATGATATAGTAGTGTTGAATTATTGATAAATCATGACATTTTACGAATCAATTATGAAAGGCACTCGATATTAACTTATAAAAAGTATTTAAGTATGGTATGATTGTTGTATGGGAAGCTTTTGTTAAACTTGATGTAATTTAATATTGATATATTGTGTATATTAGGAATCAATGATTAAGGATTTTTAAAATGTATTATTGAAAATATTATGTTATATTAATGATATATATTTAGTACTTATAGTAGTACGTACGTAGTGCAGTGGCGCAGGAATTATTTTTCATGGGGGGGGGGGGGGACATAAAACACCTAACAACTATTACATATTTATTTGTAATTTATAACAGAAAACTTTTCTAAATATTTTATTCTTTTAATGTTGATATAAAAATTATATAAATGTATTAATATAATTATTATAGTATAATATAAGTATACTTTTACCCTCCTTGAATTATATTTGATGGGTCAATTGCCCCGTCTGCTCCCCCCCCTTTCTCTAACTCCACTGCGTACGTGTACCAGATTTATATTAACAACGTCAATACCTATAATTTGAAGATTTTCTAAAAAAAAAATTAAATACAACTTTAATAGGTACCTAAACAATATTTACAAATGTGCGTAATTCAAAAAAAGACAAATAATAAAATATATGGGTGAACATTTCAAGCATCTACTGAATAATTAATTTAGAAACTATCATAAGGCAATGATTAAAATAAAATCATTTTCGCGCCTTGTATTGTGCACCAATCAGATGAAATATTATACAGAGAGAACATCACTTCTCCTAAATTATACATAATATTATATGGACTTAAAATTGTAAAATTGTGAACAGTGTAATAGTAGTATGTAAGTTGTATGGCTGCGTTAAAAAACGTAAGACCGTAAAATGCTTTGGGAATAATCATAAATGAGAGAAAATATATGTTATAATAACCGTTCGGATATAAATTTTGATTTCCCTCCCTAGAAAATCACATCAGTGCATTTCGTCGGCAGGTTGAAGATTTGACTTTCATCACTTGTTGCGATATTCTCGCGTGTTTATATAGGCACGTACCTACCTACATAAATCAATATCGATGGAGCAGGTGACGTTATTCAGATTTCAGACTATTATATTATTATTATTATTATCATTATTATTAATATGCACTGCAGGCTATACGTATACGGGAGACGTGTAAAATGTAAATACGTTTTGCTCGCTTTCGCAATAAGTGCGATAATAATATTTAAATACAGTTTGTGCCACCGAAATCCAGCATAGTTCGATTGATTGAAACCAGTAAACTTTATAATTAATAAATAATAAACCGATAATAATATAGGTTTAATATTTATAGATTTATATACCCAAATGTAATAATGTGTATATTGTTTTGTCATAATTCATCATTATTGTTATTGGGTATGTGTTTATTTCAATGACAAAGACAACGTTTAATACATTAGTAGCTACATATTACTATAAAGGTACTTTACTATAAACAAATGTACAGAGCATTGAAATATAATTATGTTACACTGTGCGACGTGCCCTTGTGATGCGTGACGACCGACTAGTTTTCAGTGTTTGATCGGTACAAGCAGACTATATAAATAAGAATATTATATTATATAGCCCGATATAGGTAACTATAACAGGTACACGATAAATAGCATTTGATGGGAGTGATGGGACTCGACATTCGATAGTCGGATAGTGTAATGTAAATAATGTAAGTCACTGGAGTGTGCATCCAGAATTTGATGACGTTATGTTTTGATGTGTTACGAAAAACTGGTGGTTGTTCAGAAGATACAATATATTTATCATGTTCTATCAAAGGTAGTTACATAAAAAATAAAATTATTTTAACAGACCAAAACTGCAAACGTGCATTATAAATGATGTGACAGTAAATAATAATATATTAATATGTCAAACCAGGACCGAAGTCGGCCGTCTGGAATATTTCAGACGACATTTTTAGCAGTTTTACTGGATGTTCTTTTTGTGTGTTTTGAATATTTGTTGATCAAATAAGTATGTCAAAAAAGATCCGGCTGTCAAATTGTTCAACAAGATGATTATTCGTTGACAAGTCACCATAAAAATAAATCAATTAAATACCTATCATGTTGAAAATTTGGTTTTTTTAAAATTATCATCACATAATAACAAATTATGTCAATGATGCATTTAAGTAAGTTTGCACCTATGTAAATAATAAAATATAAAATGTAAAATGTATAAGTATTATGTGTTTTGTCACCTTCAAAATATTTGTCAATAGTACTCTAATAAATTACGTTCTCGTATTATACGCGATACGGTAAGAAACTGAATTAATATGATTCATGACGGTAAAAATCTCAATTTATATAATATAAGCCTATTGTCAATATACTTTAAAGGCAAAACTGCAATAGCATAGTGAATTGATACTTTAATGATGATCACAGACAAATAATACTTAACGTTTAATATATTAATGATTCGTTGAAATATTTATAATAATAATAAGTCAAAATTCAAAACTATATAGGTACCTAATAAATATGAGAACATTAATCGTTAGAATAAACCAATATAATTAAATTAAAAGTTATGACAGAGACTATCGATTGTAAAACTTATAAATTATAAAACAACTTATTTACTTTAAATTCAATATAATTTCTTGAAAACCATAATAATAACATATGGTTCCTAGTTCCTACCTACCAAATATTTTAACCAGATTCCTTTTAACCACAATTTAAGATAGTCTAAATATTTCGAATTTAAAAGACACTAAAAATAAAACTAGTTGTCAATATTGTTTTACTTATTGCGGGTGTGTGTGTGTGTGTTTGTGTGTGTGTGTGTGTGTGTGAGAGAGAGAGAGTGAGAGAGAGTGAGAGAGAGAGAGGGAGAGGAAGAGAGAATAATTTCAATAATTAATTGTATCAATAGATTTTAGTCGAATAAGTTTTTTTTTATAGGTACCTCGTAATTGGTATGTAGATATACCACAAATAAGTATAAAGTTCACCATAACCTACAAATAGAACTATAAAAGACACAAATAAAATTCTATAGTATCTCTTATTCAATATTAAAATCCTTTCTTGGAGAATCTTGGATCAAATAATTGGTACCTTAAAATAATTAATATAATAATTATAGGTACAAGAGATAATGTGTTTGTTATTTTGCTATATATTATTATATTTTAATGTACTGATAATTATGAAGCTGTACAAAATCTGTTGATGTTAACCTGGCTCATAAGATATAGATGTTTAATAATAATATTACATGAAACTATGAAAGCAATATACGTTTCTAATATAACCGGACAGTAATTAGTAATTACTAATAACTATAATTTTGATGGTGCGTATAGGAATGGATAATATAAGTGAAACTAAAAGTTTTGTAAAAAAAATGGGTCACATTCAACAATTCTGAATTGTATATTTTTATTTACTCACAACTACGACGTCGGATGGACACTTGCATTTTCTACCAAGAAGATAAAGAGAGTTTTATTAAAAATATTTACAATCTATTATTTGTTTTAGTATTCAACTTATATAATATTATCCCTTCAGTGGCGTAGGTAATTGCGGGGGGGGGGATTTGGGTGTCGTATCCCCCCCATGACCTTTTTTTTAAGACTGGTTAACTACATTTACCTATGTACTTCTTTATCTAATAATATATTTTTTTTATTATTGATATCAAATGCCTCGGCTAGCTGGCAGTTGTCCGAAAAATGATAAGAGTGATAAGAGTATTATTTTTTCGTGGATCGACGACGCTCGATGATTATCAGATTATTTTATCTAGATTAAAGACTATTGTCCCATTGAAGTATTGAACAAAAAATAACTTAATAATGATTTGTATACTTAATCGGAATTTTCGTAGTGACTTTCCTAGTTTCGTCGTTATTCGGTAATCGAACATCGGTTATAAGTTACAGTTACAATCAGCAATCGGCATTCGATTTTTATAGTTTTATAATTCATAATTTGATATTGTGATATAGCTACTGATATTAAATAATTTTTTTTTTTTGGGGGGGGGGCAAAATGTTAAAAAATGACCAAATTACGCCACTGTATCCCTTAATGGCACGTCAAAATGTATTAACACAATTTAAAAATAATATGAACACTTTCAATCAAATCATTTGTATACAAATTATAATGTTACTAACGGTGTGTAGGTGTACAAAGCTAATAACCATGGTATTAGTTTTTACAAGTTATGAACAAAAAATAATAATAATATTATCAATATTAATTCATACATTTTTCTTTATTACTTAATCTAAAACATAATTAACATAATAACTAATATATTATTATAAGTAACTAATATATAATAAGTTGTGGATAGTTCATAAATAGTGTATGCTTATGACTACGTAATGTCTTTCTGTTTAGTATAGTATCTTTGATTTGGACACGGGTTAGACTGATCTGGTGCTGCCGGCTTTTGCTGGAATGTATATGTTTCGTGGTAACATCGTACATAGTGTCGCGCTTCTTGTGGAACTGCCAGTTGCCACGTCGCTTATTATCCCGTTCAGTTTCACCGTCACTTCCGTTATAGTTCCTCCGCGATCATCTTCGACTCGGTTGTCACCATCTCCGGTTCCGACCTATGCAACTCGATCATGCAGCATGGTTTCTCGTCCGGTTCGCCCGGCCGCGGTTGCCCCCAACCACAGCAGAACGAACACCGTCGTCGCTCAAGGGCGGGCCGGTTTTCCGGACGCGGGCAGCATTTCCATAATATTAAGCTTTTATTATGCTTTCGTCGGTTGCAAGTGCCGCCGCTGCATGCCATATTTTTTTTTATCCATCTCCGCCGTCGAGCTCACATCCTCTTGCTCCGTCGGCCGATACGCGTTCGGCCTCATATGTTGTAGTACACCGCCCTAAGCCGTTGTCGTAGCGTGACGAAAACGTGGTCGGGTCACCGTAGAGGCCGACAGCGTCCCCTCGGGATCGGCCCCATAGCGTCACGGTCTGACAGCTCGCCGCTAGTCCTTGGTGCAGTATGTCTCGTTATATAGGCGCCACTTCAGTTCCGAGGAATGGACATTTCCCGATGATCTATCTAACTAAACCAGCGTTTCTCTTCAAGTCTGTCAGGTATTGCTTTGATCGGGCGCCTATATAGTCAGTGTAAATAATTAATTTTTAAAACTTAAATATACAATTTATATTTAAGTTTTTAAAAATAACATAATGTTGTATAATGCACTACCTATATAATGTTTAGGTAATAAAGCTGCCCAGTACCATATGGTACGTATTTGAAATTTGAAGTGTGAATGATGCGCGTATTTCTGGTACTTATGTATATATTGGTGTAGTAATTTTTGGTGGAATTATTGTACGTTTGTAGGCAGAACCGAATGAAAAAAAATATCCCAAACAATAACCGAATAACAACAAGACAAAAATAATATTTTTATAATGTGTAATTTGTGTAATTTTTAGAGTAATTTATTGTGAACAAAATGCTGGTACTTTTAATAATTAGTAAATTATGAAATCCGTGTGCATTATACCTTCTTTTATTTAGAAAAACGAATATTTACAACCTAATACAGCCTATAATGAAACACAATAAATAATCTATGTAAAAAAGGATTTTACTTGGCTTGATAACTTGATTGGATTTTTATAACATGTTAAAAAAAAAAATGATTTGTTAGAAAGATGGAGCGATGAAAAAGATTATTACGGAGAGTATTAGAAAATATATTTGAGATTAGAGAATTTGAGTAAGCTAAAGTGTTGGGGTAGAGTTTTGTATATTGAGTTCAGAGACAGTAGGCATTTTGAGATCGTTACGAAGGGAATTGTTGCAAATGTACCACGGAACTTTGATTAATAAATAAAAGATTATTGATTGGATGGGTTGAAACAAATTTAGATTTGGAACTTTATCAATCTCCAAATTTGGTTGATATAATATCCACTACATTCGTTGTAGCCTGTAGGACGAATCAGTAGTTTGTTGAGAAGAATTTTATTGCTGAATAAGATGTTTAAGCGAAGAAATAATACTGTCTCAAGCTATGAAGTTTTAATTTGAGTGATACTTTTTTAGTTTTGATGAGTGTGTCCCAAGTTAGGCGTTTAATGCATGTTACCTATATATTATTATTATATTCTCCGAATTGAACTAAAATGGTCGTATATTATAATTCATAATCCTTCGATCAGCTGCAGCAGTGGGACCTTGTAATAATAATTAATGCGCCCGCTCAATATAAATATACTATTAATAGTAGAGTATTAAAAGTATGGGTCTATTCAACCGTGCTATATAATATGAGTTTTTAATTTTTATATGGACGTGGTTGTTGTCGTTAGTCTATAGTTTTTTCGTAAAATATCCATTTATAATGTCCACTGATAAATAGTTTTTAGCATGCACACAGTCAGTGATGTAGCCCAAAAAAAATGCATGGGTACACGCCTTAATCATTGTAAAAAATAACTTGGGTATGCTTGTATTGCTATCGGGAAATGTTTAATGACTAGATTTATTGCTTGTTCTTCTGCGATTTTTGGTGAGTCAAGGTATTTTAATTCATCCATCCATTTGTGAAAATGTTCTTGGTAGTTGCCTTTTGTTGTTGCTTTTCCAGCTTCCGTGCATTTTATAAAAATGCTCCACTGTTTGTTTTCAGAGAAAAAGTTTTTTAAGAAAAAGGTCTTTGAAGTTTTCGATGTTGCAAGTTGCGTCTTTTACCATCGTGAACCACTTTGCTGCCTTTCCTTTTAGGCAATTTTTCGATCACGATCATTTTGTCGTCTTCAGCTATTTTTTTATGTATTAAGTATGTGTTTAACTTTTCTCAAGAATCTTTTTGGGTGGTCGGTTTGTTCGTTCCCTGCGAACGTTGGCATGGGCAACTCTACTGTGTTTGGTCTGGGTTGTCACGGTGGTGTCCATTGCTGTTTGGTTTGTTTGCTATGTTGCTCAAAATCTTTGTTCCATTTT
>NC_042494.1:105207529-105240184 GCF_005508785.2 Acyrthosiphon pisum
CCAACCCCCCTCCCCCAGTCCTCCATCTATTTTTCGGTACGCATACACTTCATCTATTTGCCTATATAATATAAAATATAACCTCATAAATTATGATTAATATATTTTAAACTCATAATCCATTAGAAAAAATTCAAAACTATAATTTTTCTCAAAATATAATTAACAAATTAATGAAAAATATTATTATTATTATTTATTATTATAAACATTTTTATAGTATTCAAGGAATTCCCATAGTTTGTATTTTAGGTCTTGGTTTGGGTCTGTGGTATAAACTTTTCTTGACTTGTTGTCATCAGCATCTCTATGCTGTTTTCCATTAACGTTTTCTGAATACAGGTAAACAAGAATCTAACATTATATTGGGTAACGGGCTCGTTTCCTAGGTTCAGACTTCGGATCATAGGTAGGTAAACGTAAACCTAATCAGCTGATCGAGTTCACTTATATTATATTGTTCTATGACAATAGTAAACAAATTACGCTTATCTTTTTTTTTTTATTGAACTGTTTGTAATTTAATATATTATATTACCCAATAATATTTCTTAAATAAATTTTACTGAATAAAAATAATTGGGTAACGTTAATACGTATGGTTCATGGTCCGTGTACCCGCGAACCACGATTTTCGTTAAGGGTACACAAATTTTAAAATTCACTAATCTAAAATTGGGAGGTGAGTACACGCCGGTTTTCGAAAATATTTGTAATTTTTACTGACAAGCATTTTGATTTTGTTGAATCGTACACTTCATAATAATATTCGTATATATCTGCACGACCCACGGGTCACGGGTAACAATGTTAGTTTTTATTATAATTTTATTTTTCTTGTGCACATTGCCAGTTTAGGCACATTATACATTTATACTATATTATTATACACATCTACTCTCTAGTCTCTGTAGCACCAACCATTCCCGACTATTCCAATAAGCGGCTCAATAATTTCGTCTGACGATATAATAATAATATACATTCATCACAATTTGACCTACTGACTAGGTGTCATTAGTCTAACGTGTCATAAACTCATATATATAATATTATATACCTACACAAAATACTCATTACAAAGTCACACGCTATATTCAATAGTGTTGTATAACATTAGAAATGTTTGTGAACACACTCAAAGCTCGGTCCGACAACGAATTTAAATGTCTTCTTTATTTCCATGTTTTCGGGTCAAACAATATATTTTTGATAATTGTATTATCCTCATCCCATAGTGATGTTGAGCGTAATATATTATTATACTCATTATGTATGTAAGTAGGTACATACTATTATATATATATATATAATATATATCTGTACCTACCTAATTAATTAGTTTTTACACGGATACTTAATGTACCTACGCTGACGATTAAATGCCTGTTTGTTTCAATAAATTTCACATTGTATGCGGGTATTGTGAAGTTATTCCGGTCAAATGTGTACACACGTATAGAATATTATGTATATTGTATACTTACGACGTTGTCGATTACCCGCTGAATTAAAATAATTTGTTGTGAATTTTCTGGTAGACAATGAACAAACAACAGTCGGAAACTATACGTACACATCCAGGGGAATTTTTTTTTTACTTTGTGGACTTTCTCTCGACCACGTTAATTCGATATCCCCACGGCCCACATGGCACATAGTATATTCTACAGCCCGTGACCTGTGAGTGGCTATGACCATAGCACATCGCGACCTTTAACCACCGTGTAACTGCGCTGCTGTATTATAGTTGTCAGTTGCAACTTATATGAGTATCATACTCCGGTAACGCATACATTTAGACGGAACGACGAAATATATCAATTACACGATGATTGATCAAAAACAATATACTTGCGTACGAAGTCCCAGACTTTCAAATTTTGAAAAAAAAAATTTCCCTGTCAATTTGTATTGTATTCTTATAATTTTGTACGGTGCTTCCTAACAAAAATATGGTCTGACATAAAATTACGTACGTTCGAAATCAATTAATTTCATATGATAATTTAGGTATACTGTAGACAATTTTTGATTCGAAAACACCGTTTGAATACACGCGTGCACTGTACGTTTATACAGATTTTAGATATTTCAGAAATATCCAACATAAATATCAAAATCAAATAGAAAAGTCAAAATCTTCCTTTTAAGCCTCTCTCCCGTAACGATTTCGTTACATATATATACACGATTCTCATAGTACAGGGGTAGCATACTTTTTTGGGTCACGCGTTCAAATTTTGAATTTTGAAAGTTTTAAAAAAAAAATTGTACATGCCAGTCATAATTTCATATACTTTCATATAAAAAGAATCAGGGTGATTAGATTTGGGGAATAAAAAAAATTACAAACAAAGTATTTAAGAATATTTTTCTGTTATCTTCTTTTTATTAGATTGAAAACTGAACTTCCTATAACCCATTGCATGGTCTTTAATTTTTGGTACCTGTGTATTTTTTAGTTTTATATGAACCACTATCGGCACCTGCTTCATCCATCAATGTACTCCTCTGTTTTGATTTGATCGCATTTTCATCATGGAAAATAAACTTTCACAAGTGTACGTTGACGCGAGTATTGAGTATATACCTACTGATTACTGAGCATACCAAGTGTAAAGAGTATTCAGTATTAAGTACCTATAAAGTACCTATATTAAAATATGGAATGAGCTATTTTTTTCTAAGTGAAAAAAAAATGTAAAAATGTATAGAAGTAAGTTCAAATTTTATAAATGTATTTTTTCAATAATTATCAATACCTATATTATTTAGAAATAACAAAGAATTATTTTCTCTAATATTTTTCTTTAAATTTTGAGATTTAAAGAAAAAAATTACATCAGAGTTATTATAATATATATTATAAATATTAATCTAAGTGTAGGTACCAAACTAAATACTTAAGTCTATATTATTATTGTGTCTTTTTAATAATATACATCGCAGTAATAGTTTTCAAAAGTTTTTAGATTATAAGTTGTAATTGAAGGTAATAATATGGTACACGGTTCGGAAACAAAACGGTGTTGTATCACTAACATAGTTCTTAATACGTTCATTCGTTTCAGTGGCCGCGTCGCGGTTGTACGGTTGAGGATGAAAAAAGAGGCTGGTGGTGAGGAGGCCTTTCGAAACGGGTACACAGCGATAACGACGGTGTTAGAAAACAAAATCGACCACTGACAATATCACAACTTAAAAGGGGCGGCGGCGGATAACACAATAAAGCATTATAGCGTTAGCAGTCAGAATGTTGTATCCGAAAGTGGACGGGCAACAATAATGCGCGCACGTATTTTTTATCTCCATCCTTCGCTATAACGGCACACACACACACACACACACACACACATAGCTGTTTATTGTGAATGGGACATGATATATTATTAAATGGACACGACGTTGAGGTGTGGAAGGGGTGGCTTGAATTTTGGATCTATATAGTAGTAATTTTGATTTAATCGTTTATACTAAAGTATACAGATGTGTATATAGATAAAAACGGTAAACGGTTTTTATTTTACAAATGAGTGATGGTAAATCTAACGATTATAAGCTCAATAGTAAAACTGAAAATCATGTATAATAAACCTGATAACAGTATAAAAATAATGTACCTAGTGATAGACACTAATAGTAGTAGGTACATGCAATGGTGGTTATATCCTATGGTCCATGATTTTGATGGTTTTGACCAAGTATAAAATACAGGTCTAAAATAATATTCAATCATAATACCTATTTTACAATTTTACCCCTTTATAGATTAGCATTGTTTATACATAGACACTTGGTATAAGTAATAAGTATAGTATATTAGTATATATTATATAGTATAACTAGCTGATCCCGTGCACTTCGTTGACCGTTATTTGTATCAACTCTATATGACTTAAACTTTGTACAATTCGTTATTTAATATTCAGTGTATGGTGTTCAAAGTTTATCTTAACTTTTCCGTTTCCCGGAATAAAAATTCTGATTCGCAGCAGTACATTATCAGGTAGACAATCTACAAGCGGTTGATCGCGGACCCCGTGTTAAAAATACAAAATATACAAAATCCTATCCTAGCCTCACCGTACTAAAATCCGATGAATAAAAAAAAAACAAATTGACCCTTTGTAAATTAACATATCTTCTTCCCAGAGGTCTAATCTACCTACTTATCAGATATTCTTGTATATATTATTTTCCTAAAATTTTCTTTCATATAAATTATAAATACTATTTCGTTTAAAATAAAATCAAGAAGATCTGATAAGTAGTTCCAGAGTTTAGCCTGTACAGAGATTTTCATTTCACATTTTTAATATTATAATTTATATTTAAAAAGTCAAGCAAATATTTATTTATTTAATTTTTTTTTATTATTTTTATTATTATAGTAGCTTAAAAACCCATGGCGCAATCATTTATAAACAAAAATTTCCATCTGAAATCTCAAAATTCCCGTTTGAGCATCTTCCGAGGTTGGTTCTCTCCCTTTTTAATTTAGCCTATCTTTTAAGTTGGACCAAAATACACGCAGTATAAAAATGTCATCAAGATCGGTCTAGTAGTTTCGGAGTTTATCCCAGACAAATACGTGACACGAGATTTTTATATATATAAGATAAAATATAGTAATATGTATATTGTTTAATCAATGTTATTAATAATGGTGTAATACGGAAAGTTGAATGTTGGTAGGTTATTTATTATTAACACCCAAAAATTAACTAAACATTTGAAATATATATGTGACACTCTGATTGAATATTTGTTATTTATTTAGTTGTAGGTACCCACAACCTACCTACGGGAACGATATTTTTATTTCCAAGTAAATATAGCTATCCTTTGTAGGGGATGGTCCCCTATTTGGCCAAAATGTACCCTTCTCTTTTCTGCCAGTGTCACTTTTCGGCCAAAAGGGAAGGGTACATTTTGGCCAAAACGGTGACGCGCTTTGTAAGAGGGTCCTCAGAAATATTCTCAGCGCCACATATTTTTGTAGGGTAGCCACCGCTTAATTGTACATAATATAGTATATGTATGCAGTATGCCAGTATGAGAATATTATGTAAGTTCGAACAGTTTGACAGCCAATAACTAACAGCACACGTATATGCCTACGAAAGAATTCGAATTCTAATTTCAAACCAGCCAGTAGGTATTATAGGTACTATAATCATTTTATTATACGTCTTATTCGTCTTATACTCGTTGCTCGGATTACATCTAAACATTCGTCAAGTAATCGCTCCTGTAGGGCATGTGAAAAATAATGTAACAATGTAATCTATACGACCTGACCCCGGTGCAACGTAAGACGGGTCTGTGGGCGATACATAATATTATACACCACAGCAGTAAACTTAGATGTAGGTACGTGATACATATTGTAATATACATCGTACGATAATAACATGACAGAACATCGACTGAAAATGAAAGCCACGAACAGACAGGAAATATTTACCTATAGGCTCCAGCGTATGAGATATGTTACCCACAACCCTAAATCAAAATTTCTATTTTAAATCATGCTATTCAACTATATTACAATTTGTAATATTACAAAAACAGTTTGCCTACCCGTAAAATGAGTGATGTGCCGATATTCAACGAAACGTTTCTTGATCGAGACGTATTGTTGTTGTTATTTATGTTATTATATACACGACAGTCGTCGTCACTCGTAGTCTTTTTAAATTTTTACACAGAATAATAACTTATTTTTATATTATTCCGCTATGAACTACTCCATTACACGATATTTTGCTATTTATGTTCGATACCTACACGTTGAAACACCATCGTATAATTTATAAATATGAATTATCTGCGACGATAATCTCCACTACAATCCTGATGAACATTGAACGTCATAGGATATTAATCATAAGCTGCTGCAGTTAAATATATTGTCATTCGATTTTACTTATTGCAAAAAATTGTCAAACGCCAATTCACCTTACACTTATCTACACTCACTTAGCTGTACTATATTAATTGTACTCATATATATACTGCAGCAGTAACAAGTCGTTTATTACGAAGTGCGAAAACGTATGTACATAATTAATTGACGATGACACAAATATTGCAAACGATTAAGCTGCTTTGTCGGTTCGCTCGCAGCAATTAAGACGACCTGCAGGGCCGGACTGGGTGCTGTGAGTTGAACCGGCAATTGACTTACATAATATAGAGCCTTAGTGACAGCCATAATTTAATTATTTATAATTATTCACTTAAATTTGATAATTTATTTGTTTTCGTCAGGAATGGCCATAAATAAATACACTTCATTATAGGTAGTTTTAGGCTATATTATTTTGTCAAATAAAAAAACTATATTTAGTTTTTGTAGACTAGTTCATTTTTATAATATTTTAATATACCAGTAAGTACGCCACAAATTCAAATGTGGAATAAATTATTATTAAAAGATATACAAAAATTAAATTAAAGTAAAAAAACAAAAAATAATAATTAGTATAATATTTCTGTATCAGTTGTTATATTTTGTAAACTACTGTTTAATTATTGGATAGTTTTCCACACATTAAATATTTTATAAATGCAAGTTGGTTTCGTAACTGAATAGTAATTTTTTAACATTTTTTTTTTGCTATATACATATAAAGTATTTTGTTTTATATGTATTTTCAAAATGTATTTTAAATACAACTACCTATATGTACAAGTAAATTAAATACTGCCCATCTCTGATTTAAGGTATAAATACTGGTTTACAATTTACATGATTTTAATTAGATACATATAGTGATTTAGTCTTTCTATTTTAAATGATAATAATGATATTGACGATGGATATAATTAAAAGTCTTGAACACTTCCTTGAAAATTAATGTGTGAGATTAATGATATAGACTTAATTATGATGAACAAGATTTAGACTAAGTCTTATCCACTGACTGCTCCCCATGCTTCATTATATCCCCTTGCAATTGAATTAAAAATATTATTCAAGATGCTCAATGCCCCGTTATTTTACAAATATAAATTATAATTTTTTCAAATATTCAAAAATAAAATGGGAACTAAAATGTGAAGTATATAATACAAAATCGAGCGATCGCACATTAAATCAGCGCCGAGAATGTAATATAATATTATAACGAACTAGTAATAACAATAATCTGCTGGCACGAGTCTCGTGGGCGCCAGCGTCGCCATTGGAGCACTCACGTTTTTCACGGTCATGACGTGCAGTTTGTACTTTGTAGTTTTGTATGCATACGTATAATAATATTATTATACTTTCACTAATGCGCGTGGCTGGAATTTTTGGCAATATCGAAAGCAAATTATCCGATCGAATTAATAAAAAATAATTATGAGAATATGCGCCGTGTGAAGAAAGTAGCCGCGCGGATTTATCGGTCAAACCAGAATATATATACCTATATAGTATATACAGGACGAGACCCGTTGGCACCCGTTTACGTCGCGACTGCGACGAACAAGAGTAAAAGTTCTCCATTATAAATAATATACAGTACACACATAGATATAATATGTTATCACCGTAATATTATAACGATATGCGCATAAATTAATATAAAGACGAGTGCGCTCGTGGTTCGAATTTTAAAATATGTATAACGGTGTATAATGTACCGATAATCGAAGCTAAATGCGCGAATTTATATTAAAAATAATAATAATAGTAATAATATCAGAGCTGTAAATTGAATGCATTAAAACACTGTTGAAAACAGCAACACGTATGCACTAAAAATCACAAAACACGCAAAAACATGCGATTTATAAACGTTCGTGAAGTAGGTATCAAATATTAAAAAAGACAGTTCTGCATTAATTTTGTATACATTTTACAAATTATTTAATACGATTGTTTTTGAATAAAAAATATGACTTTTACGACAGATGACAAAATGTTTGTAAATCTTTCTGGTATGAAGATCATCTATTCAAATATAAAAAATATGGTCATAGATCAGAATATTTTAAGAAAATATGTAGTTATAATTACAAGCTCCAAAACCATTAAATATGCAGAATATAATTTTGTTTAAGCGCACATTCCAAGTATAATAAATTACAGTGGGTATAGACGTATAGTATACAATAAATGTTTATCGAACTTAATTCCTTCTATAATACTAAGTGTATTGAACTCTGGACAGCCCCGAATAATTAATAAATAGCTATGTATAGGTATATTGCATGTAAAATGATAATCGTCACGCGATCGGTCCGACTAAAATACACGAGGGGGTGGGGGATGGCCGGAGTAGTCGACGTGACCTGAATATTTCATTACTTTCACTGTACATAAATATATATATTATAGCATTGTAAATAATAATATGTATACATGTGCGTTGTGCAGCGTGTACGGTATACAAATATGTGCATTACTGCAGATTGACGTCGTACCTCTATACCTATACAATGCCTACATTATTATTATTACTATTATTAGATATTTATATTGTAGCCGACGATCGACTTGTCGGACAACCGAGTCACAGTGTAATTTTTTTCCGAAATCCATACGACGACCGATGAAATTCGAAACTCGTCGGTGCGGTGGTCGGCGCGGGTCGTGCGAAACTATCGCTGCGGCACCAGCAACAGTTATAAACGCCTCGAGCTGGTCGGTGCCGGTCGGGGCGATCCGTCGCGGGTTCGAACTGACGTAATATTATTTAGGTTCGAGACCTTGTGACAGGGACATTCGATTATACACTATATAGGTATACGATATAATATTATTATAATATGATACGCGGGTATACTCACGAGTTACGCGTGTACCTATATCATTATTATTATAATTATAACGCATATTATTATTACGAGTGGCGATCCCGGCGAAGCACATGTTTTAATAATATAGTCGACGACAATTATTTGCAGTGGCAAGGTGTACGATATTCCACGACCATCCACGGCGAAAAACAATAATATACGAAAATACGAAATGTCCGAGGACGCGATGATCGGACCGATAACACAGACACCATATTATTATATACAATAATATCATACATGTGTTATAAATTATAATCTGTACATACCAAAGTGCAGTGCGCACGCTAACAATGTATATTATTATCATACATGCGTGTGTGCATTTAAATGTGTGGCGAAACGAATCGTTGCTAATCGAAAACACCGAATGCAGTTTTTTCGCCTCCATTGTAATTATTATAAGAAATATGGCGGCCTTCGACTTTACAATAAATATCGTATACGAGTACGCGCGTTTTGAAACATTTTTATGAGATGTACAGTGGGCATATATATATGAAATATGAATAGTATTCATATATAATATATATATACGCACCCATTAAAATATGTACGTGGTTTTACATTCTACAACGATATTATAAATTATTTTCTTTTTCGTCGGACGTGTTGTACCTAACTGCAGCGATACAACAATAAAGTATATTATTTGAACACTCGTCTTTTGATCATACGCATCGCGTATTTAGGTGATTTTTTTACATTTTTAATGTTATGGTTTTCCTAACAATGTATACTAAATAAAAAAAACATTTTTTAATTCATATATTATATTCTATGTCATTTATAGTAATATACCTATTATATTATGATCATATTATTCATATTATTATATACGTATTCAAAATAATGTGATTGCGATCAATTCGAAAACATATTAAAGAATGTACTTATGTAGGTACTTATTGATATGATATAAATACGATTTCGATAACAAAGTTATATTTTAAAAGTCAACACAGCTGTGCGAATATTATAATTATTATAAGTACATAGGTTCGAATGAGAAATTAAAATTGTCTATAATTTAACCAAATCGTTTCTTATTTGAACTAATTGGCAGTATCTAATGTCACACTGAACGAAGGCGTGGAGGTCAAGATCATTTCGAGACGCCCTATAAACTGAATTAATTGACTGGAACATATTTGACATTCGTGAAAAAAAATATATTGATAACCGAATAACATCAAGTAGCTAGGTATTAGGAAAAAACTAAACCTCGCTTTTCCATCATACGCTGAAGCGCATAATGTCCAATCGTTTAAAAATGAAAGCATCTAATTGTTTAGGAAAATATTAAAATAATATTAAAACATACAATATTTAGAAATCTTTAATTCAGTTAATTTGTTCATGTTAACAAATTTTAAATACTGTAAAGATTTCTAATTTATACGTTTTAAAAGCGGAGCTTATTGCCAATAGATGTTACACGCTAATGTATACCAAATATTATATGTATGCAAAATTTACGAACTCAAGTTGAATCATAGCGTAAATAGTACTAAATACTCATTGAAGATATTATTCATTTACACGTACCTAATTCAAAGAAATTGTTAACCTGCATAAGTATTTAGCTTCACGATTATAAGATATTTTCAATCAAGAAGACACTAGTTAATGGTTGTATGGAATTAGTTATGTACCTTTGCAACTACTGTGCCAAAACTCATATAAAGAAAATTTAAGTTTTCCAATCCAAAATACTACAAATAATATCAAATGCACCCTAACCTTCACAAGGACTTCAGACTTCCCACAATTAAAACCTACATACAAAATTTCTTATTAACTTTTTTGACCGACTTAATCATGTAAAAAGTGCACAATATTTCATACTGAGTGATAAGCCTACTCTCCGTCGGTTCAAGCGTGGACGTCCCCATGATGTACTCACTTAACAACAATAATGGAAAAAAAAATTTAAATGTTATTATATATTATTATTTTCATATTATATCTATGTATCATTTATTCAATGTATCTATGTAAATTTGTTTGAATAATTTTTTATATTATCAATTGTTAAATTTGCCAAACAAATTAAAAAATTTAAAAAATAATGTAACAACAATAAATTAGATGACTTCGTCAGGAAAACTCTACAATAAAAAAAAAAATTATACATTTATCTTTGTAAAGTATTTAAAATGTACCGAAGGATATAAAATGATGAAATAATAAAATAAAAAATATATAGATATTTTAATATTAACTGTTTTTGTAAAATAATTAATAATATAATATATAGGTATACAATTATTTATCTTTCGTTTACAGTTTAGTTTTTCATTTAAATGCGTATAAATAAGTTCTCTAAAATTACCAAGGTATACCTATATTTTTCTCCATTTATAATATTACTTAATAATTACTTTTATTTTATTTGTTATTATGATAAATAATGTAGGTACATTCTTTTAACTCACAGGGTATTAATGAATAAATAAATAAAATAAAAAATGTTCAACTTGGTCTAGTTCAATATAATCTTGATTAGATTAAATTAATATTTTTTTATTTCATAATGTATCCGACCTTAATTCCAAACTACCTACATTTACAAATTAATTTTATTTATTCATTATTTGAAAGAAAAAAATACTAGAGATAATTGTCTTACCATAGTGTACCTACCTACAACGTATCATTTATATAGACACCAAAGAGTAAAATATGATGGGCGAATTTTATGTTATATCTACGCTGCTCTGGGTACTGCTCTAATGCCCCTGTCTTAGGTTCATTGTCATTGGACGTAAATTATATACTTTTACATTTTTCGGTTATGAATAGGTCAAATATAATTTTCTCAAAATGAATTATAATAATAAAAAAAATGTGAGATCAGTACAATAGCATTTACTAAACATAGGTGTGTGTGTGTGTGTGTGTGTATAATGTACGACGGTCCGGTTTTTCACGGATCGGTAATCCAGTAGCAGCGACTTAGGTGCTTTTTCTAAACAATGATAATTATTGAATATTTTTTTTTCTTCTCAAAATTTTCAAAACGTATATGGTACGATGATTTGATAATAACTAATGGACTTTTCCCAGAGGATTTGGGTCACCAGAACACGGTGAACGTTTGGATTATTTTAACGACGGGAGACTATACCAAAAATGCGAGCAAATAATAAATAATAATTCACAGCTACGAGATAATCGCAGTCAACCATGTCCAATTGAGGTCTTATTATCTCATTAAAAAATGAGAAGAGTAGAAAAAAAATTACCGTCGGAAAAACCATGGTGCTATTATAGAAATTCGATACAGTCGTGATATTGATGCGACACTATAGGCTTAATTATTATTGTACCTACGCTGTTTTCTGTGCCAAAAATCTCGTTCTGATAGATTTATGAATAAAAACAAAAAACGACTAAAAATGAAAAAAATTAGAACTTATATTTAACAATTATTTATTACTAATTGACTACATTGCACTTTTTAAACATTCATGTTTTGAAGTTATATATAAGTAATGTGTGATCACTCACAACGCTATACGCTTAGTAGTCGTAAGATGATAATATCACGCAATATTATTATATTTATGACAACACCAAATGTATTATTATTTATTAGTCAGTTACAATCAATAATAATATAATTTATAAAGGCTCTACTTTTAAGTTTGACGTTAAATCATTTTTAAATTATTATTTAATACACACCACCAGTTACCACTCATTGTTTATATAACTATCATAAATTGAAACTATATTGCAGTTTTTAATATATGTGACTCTAGGGTTGGCAAACAAATTCCATTACTTCAGTGTTCTTCTCGAAAATTCGAAACAATAAATAATATTTGAGTGGCAATGTTCCACAGGTGGTCGATAATTTTGTACGACGAAGGTCAATATTACAAAATGTACAATAAATCGACTTAAACACTCGAGAAAATAACATCAATAATATAAATTACTACCAAGGTATACCTACAAGTTTTATAACTATATTTTAATGGGAAAGTTTTTATGGTGTGCGTGCTTGTATGTACATACCTAATATAATTTTTTTTACTAGTGAATCGCAAACAACAAGTACCTAATTCGTTTTTAAAATAGCTTCTGTTACGAAAACCATATATTGTTATGTAAAGAATGATAAAATGATCGATAAGTCGAATATTAAATTAACAACAATAGTTTATGATAAACAGATACATAGAACACATATTATATTATATACTAAATCTACTTTTTTGTTTACATTATACATATTTATATAATTTATAATATG
Source organism: Acyrthosiphon pisum (assembly GCF_005508785.2). NCBI lineage: Eukaryota > Metazoa > Arthropoda > Insecta > Hemiptera > Aphididae > Acyrthosiphon > Acyrthosiphon pisum. The sequence goes on from NC_042494.1 coordinate 105,220,590, forward strand.
TGTATATAATACACACGATGCCAGTATAATGTGCTGAACAAATAAGATATTATTATGTTCTACTTAATTTTTTTTAATTTTCAAATCTTTCCTGGTCATGATATATATGTATTTATTATATTCATATTGTGAAAACACCAATTGGAAATTTGAATAAATACTTTGGTCATATCATAAAAATATGTTTAATTTATAAAATCAAACGTATTGCTTATAATTCTAACTTATTCCATAGCATTACACAGCTACTAGTCAACACTGATACTACAAATGAAACGCTATACATAAATAAATATAAAATATAAATCAAAATAAATTGAAAACAAATATGGTTAATTTGTTTTTTTCTTCCGTTGTCAAAACAACTTTTTTAATACACGCGATATGATTTTATCAGTACTTTTAATAATTAAATGGAAATATAATAATACATAACAGTAATAATGTAAAAATGTTTACTATTTTCTGTCAAGTATAAACAACATTAGTAAAATTATGTATGTTAATAAAAATTGATTATTTTTGTATAGTTACGTATAATCATAATTATAATGCATGAACATTTTATTTACAAAACAACATAATATTAAACAATATTAAAATATAAACTAACAGTGTGTATTTTGATTTTTGAATGTGAAAAAGTTTTAAAAAGTTAAATCATTTTTACTAACAATAATTCCATAGTTATAGTATTTCATTTAACTAGTCGAAACACTACAGACCACAACTTACAAGTTTATAGCATGTTAGTATTATATTTTAAATTTGCAATTTAAGAAAAACCTGTGAAATTATATTTATACTTTATAAAAACTTTTTTTGTGAATTCAATCTTATTGATAAAATAGTTCAACAAAAAAACAATAATTTTTGAGCAATATAAACAATTGTGAAATTTTATAAAAATCACATGAGCCCACGTGCCGTTGCGTCCAAATACTAATACAAATAGTATTCACTATAACATATAATTAAAAAGAAAACAATAAACAATACGAATTACCAAGGTATGTACGTGACTTATTAGGATTATTTTTTTCCCTGAAAAACGTATAAATTATACCTTTCGATCGCGAAAGCCGATAACAGCGAAATCTAAAAAATAATATTATTTATATTATTATTGTTATAATATTATGTATTACAATAATATATTAGTAAGTCACTAAGTCGTGAGAAAATATAATTTTTAAGCAAAAATCTAACGCTTTATTCGTATCGATGTGACGTATTTCATAATTCATAATATAATAATATAATATTATAGTATTCGTATAAAGTCAATATTTATGTAATATTACTTAACGTAAAAAAATAAATATCGGTTCACGCGTACTTTACCGTATAGTGTTTCACTGTACGAGTACGGAGTATCTGTTGTACCTATATGATATTACAATTTTCTCAAAATACAAGGACAGTAAACTCTAAAGACATACCTACACAAATTATTATGGTATTATGGTTGCCAACGGTCGATCTCTGTTATACCATTATACAGTCGACGGAATTTTAAGAATGTGTTATTCCGGACTGTTACTTCCAACTTTAGACATACCACTAACGTTATTGCCTTTTTGGTATAGGTACCTACGACTATTTACGTCTATTTATTACCATAGTTACCATACATCAGTATTTCACGGAAATAATACCGTCTATAAGATTCTGTACAGTAATCAATGGAGTCCGATGATAATGGTTTTGGGTTTGCAATTTGCATATCATATATCATTAAGATTTCCGTGTGTTGATAATATAATTTTGTTAATTATTGCAGGTACAGATGTATAGTGCCGTAGTGACAAATAGTTGTTATTTACAGTGTTATGTGCGTGGTTCGTATATTATATACGATTCGTCGTGGTGATGTATAATATTACACTTAAGTATATTATTATACTGTCGTGGTATTACGGTTTACTGCAGCGTATATTATATTACAGTTGTTAACGTCGGATTATAATAAATAAAAATGACAACTACGCATACACATATAACATATTATACATTTATACCTACACAGATGACACTAGAAAAGGCCAAAAAATAATGTTTACAACACGGGGTGATGGAGGCCGTCAGTATATACCTATATAATATATATTATAATAATAAATAAATAAATATTCGGGCTATAAACATAAAAGGTACATTATCTTATTATTAATTATTATCATTATCGTTATTATACGGACCGAGAGCCGAGAGTTAACATAATGTAGGCCAGTATTTTCAAACGTAGGTAAATGGGTCGTGACCCAATATTGGGTTGCTGTCGTATATTATAATAAGAATTAAAACTAAAAAATGTATTTGAATTTGAAAATAATCTAAGTATATCTTTAACAATGCTACGTAGGTACGACCCCTACTATACCCCTAAACATAGTTATAATATATAATATAACATAATATATATAACATATAATATATTCGGGATGATCTCAGCGTTACGAAAAGACCCTGGGAAAGCAATAATTGTAACATTTAGCATATATCACATATGGCAGAAGGGCCACCTCAGAGAGCTATGACGCAATAGTAGAATATATACTGAGGGAAGTCCTCGGGGATAGTAGATCTTAATAGTCCAACTTGGATCTATGATGAGATTAACCAAACCCCGCATCGATTATAGAATGGGCTAGCTACGGGGACATCTGCAAACAACCCCATAGATATATACAACAATTAGATAGCCGTCTCCTTCTTGTCATCAAAGTCGGCCGCCATTTACAAAGTAGGCAATGTTTACAAATTAATATTGTCACAGTATATATATATATAGATAAATATATATGTATATAAATCAATGTAAAATAAATGTAAACATTGCCTGATTTATAAATTGCGGCCGATCTCAACATTGGTCACGAGTCACAACTGTAGTATAAAGGCGGCTATCTAGTTGTTGTATATATCTATGGCAAACCCATATAGCCACAAATGCAGATACACGAATATAGCGTATACTAGCTAAATAGTGGCATGGACCATACGAACCGTGGAAGCGGTGACACTAGTCGTAAGGGACAAGTAAGATAGAAGATGAGCCAGTCTATATAGGAGAGCCCCGAACGAGCTATCCTTCAGACGTGATTTCACATAGCTAGTACAAGCACTCCAAACCGTTTTTCAATTTTAATAATTTGGACTTAGAATATTTCGACCGACAATATTTTTGGAATTAGAAAATATTCTAGTAAGTATTCGTATATTTCCGAACAGTTAGTGACATTAGTCGATCTGAGTATTCTACATCACATTTTATATTGTAATCTGAGTTGTGCATCGTTGTAAATTTGCAAAAAATGTTGGAAATACAATTTAAAAGTCAACAATGTGCGTTATATAATCTGCGCTATATATTAACCACAGCACCACACCACATCCTGTCCAGCTGTCATCGTCACCTGTAGGTGGGCTTACGCTATATTTGGCGCAGTCGAGTATGGAACCCAGAACATCAGGAAGTTCAAAGTCTAAAAACTTTCCGAACTTTCAAACATTTTGGAAACATTATTTTTGACTTCGTGGATTTCCACGGAGGCAATTCATTCAGAACCACCGTTGAAGGACTGATCATTTTTCAAAGACTCTGAGGGTATAACTTACGTAGCAACCGATAGAGCAGTGGACGACAGAGGAACAAGATGGCAGAACAAGCGTTGTGTGAGTTGTAATATTTTTTTTTTAGTGCATAAAATTGTGTAAGCTTATAAGGTACGTCTCTTTTGGATGAACGAGTCGATTGTACATTTTTTTTTAAGTAATTGGAATAGTTGAAAATTTAATTTTAATTTTTCGTCCTGTCGTATGCCTCCTCTATCGTGACGTACCCGTAGCGTACCGTACTGATTCTGCGCGTACCGGTATACTTCTATTTCCCGCACTAGACACTAGTGCTCCCTCCTTACGGAGCACTACAAAAATCCGCTGGCCCTTATTGTGTTCGACTACAAATATCTCATACATAACTTTATTCGGGTCATTAGCCTCCAGCCAGTACTACCATAAACGTTCAGGCCGCGTGGACTACAACCACGGTCCACGGTCTTAATCTCCTCACCTCTATGGCTCTATAATATTATTATTTACTTTTCATATTTTACTCTTCTCATTAGCATGCTTCATGCAATTTTTAATTACACTTATCTTGACTACTATCTTAGTTAATTAGCTTTTATTTATATTTTAACGTATATTATGCGTTTAATGCAATTCCGATTTTATAGAACTATTTATTTATTACATTAGCCCATGTTCGACGTTATTTATTTTAACCATTATCTCAATAATATTTTTTTTGTTTATTTAATTTTAAATTAAATTAAGTATTCATTCTTCAAAAATGCATTATATTATTAATTGTTGGAAATAATATTATAATATAATAATTTATTTATATAGTATGTATAGAACATACCTAATATATAAATTATAAACACTATTGTATCGCAACAGTATTATTAAATTAACCTTTAATCAAATATGCCGCGTGTGAACGCAAGATTAATTCGAATACTAATATATTATATTATACGAACAATATAACAAACACACACACATAACTATATGATAATATTATTAATATAATAATCGAATCGTTTGTGATTTAAAAATGTACCCATGTACGCACCGAATGTTTATGAATATGAAAAAAAGCAATAAATTATATTGCACTGCATTCGTGACAGCAACGTTATCGTCAATATTCTCACGAACGTGAACAAACTTGATAATACATACAAATAAACAATATATAAAATAAATAATTGAATGAAGCCGACAGAGTGCGATCGTAAAGAGCAATAGTAAACGTTTACCCATTAGATTAGATGCGGAAAACGTCACCGACGCGTTATATACTGTCGGTATAATGCCATCAGTTGTTAATTTTTTGATTTATAATAAAAATAATATTATAAGCTACACAATATGATATCAGAAACTAGTTTCATTCGTTAGTGCATTGATAAAGGGCATTTTATGAAGTTAAGCTTGTTTTTAAATATATAATACGGGAATCATGGGGCAGATAGATCTCGAGCTGTATTTGAAACTAAATCGTCCGCACTACCTACCCTATAATATGTAGTCGGTTTGTGACTAATATTGACATAGTGGTAGGTAACCATCTACAGTGTTGAAGGGATACAAACCAGATGGGATATTATTAATCATTATACGACTCTATAATTTATTAACAATTATTAATTATTATACTGGTTGTATCAATGAAGGGCGAAATTGATGAAAGAAGATCAACTGACTCGGACTAATAAATGTCTGAATTAATACTTATTATGTTATGATCAAACTATTTATGTATACATTTTAAATTTATATTTCGTTCTTCACAAAACAACAAATTGTGGGTAAGTAAGGTTAGTTATACACACGTCTTACACAGTTACACGTCATTTCGATTCGAGTCAATGAAGCTGTTTTATAAAAATCGTCAATCGATGGTGCATAAAAAAATATTTTAATGAATTACCTATAATATTATAATGTATAGTGGTCACCACGGCAGCTATGATTTAAAGTAGTTCGATGTGGAACATGTACAGGTGGATTCGCCAAGCATGATACACTTATCTACCCATTAATAAGGTTAGGTTAAGTAATTTTTTGGAATGCTTAAAGACCATAGTTTTAAGTAAGTATTTTAGTACTTATTGGTAGTTTTTTTTCTATAGATTTTGTCAGTTTTGTGTACAAATTAATTAGAGTCTCCTGTGCAATGTAAATTATAAACCCTTTATTTTTAAATCATAATTTCACTTTCTTAATGTTAATTGTTAAGTGATGATTTCTTTTGAAAATATTGATGTTTCTAAATCGAAATTCAAATTGGTATTTTTGGGGTTATTACACCTTATTTACTAAAGTTTACAATAGTTACGATAATATGTTTGTAAGATTTAAGAGCTAATGATTATTTGAAAACTATACTAGGTAATTAATATTAATCTACCTATTGGCATTTTATAATTTGTAAACATTTTATGATTATAATAAGTACTACGTACTACGCTAGGCCAAGTATTGCATCTATTCTGTTTTATATTTCGTATAATCATTATTAAGGGCTTCTAGGCCTTAGCTTTGGTATATAGTACATACATTTTAAACATTTGAAACTATTCGTCTAAATTAGGATTTAGATTTATCAAAACTCCAAAAAAGTCATCTTCTTAACAATTTACTGTAAAAAAGGATGGTTTTCATTTGAAAAACATAAATTTATGTCACCACAGAACGTACATTAAATGGTATAAAAATTCAAATGCCTATAAGTATATTTGAAAACATGTTTCTAAAATATACTTAGAACACCAAAAATTAGAAATTGAACAAGTTCATTATTAAAGAATAAAAGGGGATATTTTCCACCAAATCGCGCTGCATATTTTACACCTACATAACTTATTACAATGGCGGATGAACACAGTGCGAGTGAACGAATGTCTTCGTCGTCGTGAAGCAAGACAACAACATGCAGAATAACAAAATTAGTCCTTGGGCATCATAATTCGGTACGCCCGTGTTATTCGAGTGCCATTTTATGATGTACGACAATAATTTATTATATTATTATGATTTATAACAATTGACGAAAATCCACGTCGAACCATTGTTTTTGACGCGTTTGGAAGGCGCAGCATTTCTTTTTTTAACCAATAACAATAATAAAATGAACGTCTCATTATATTATATAGGTACCTTCGGAAATCTAACGTCACAACAGAGGACTGTGTTGCGTTTGAGAAGTCATTGCACTGTATTATCCTTTTTCCATAAAGTAAAATTTTTTTAGGCTATAATAACATTTTCATTAATTAATAACATTGCAGGGCTGTTGGCATTTACGTCGTTTGCTGGACAGGTAATAAGTACCTAATAACACCAATAACGAAGGCCCCGATTTTTATGCAAAAATGATTGTTAAATATGCACATATTTATGCACTCAAAATTGAAAAAATTTGCAAAAAATATGCCTAAGAATTTGAATTACCTAAGACAAAAATGTACAATTATAGGTATGAATAAATGTACACTAACATAATAATTATTAAGTAACTTATGTAATTTAATGTAATTTAATGTAGTATATACAACGCATATATATTGTAATATAGTGTAATGTAATGAAAACTCAATCTATCTCTTCCAATTTAAAAAAAAAATGTAACGCAGGCTAATAACCTTGTAGTTGATGCCTTTAAAAATTAATTTTAAAAAAAGTATCATGCGTCCAATAAGTTAAAAATATTATTTTATAATTGATTCATTTAAATAATCAGTTTAATAACGGTTGGTTTTTGTAAATTGATTAAAAAATTTAACAAGTTTGTACAATAAACATAATATAAACACAAACTAAATATTAAAAAAAGATTTTCACAGAGGACTAGTAAAATAGGGGCAGCAAATTTTTCACAGTCTACAGGTTGGTCCAAATCCAGGCCTCATCGTCGCTCTACAACATACAAAAATAAATTATATTGATCAAGATGAATCATATAGGTTGGGGAGGGCCTCAGCCCGACTGAACTCACGTATAAAAACACATTCGACAACGCAACGTTTAGTTTAATACATGATATTAATACTATAGGTACCGTTGGCAGTCGATCCGGTCGCACTAGACGAATACTACGCTATTAGCGAAATAAAATATTTACCGTACATTTATACATGTATACAGGTATTAAATGTGTATGTATTAGATGTATACTGTATATATCATATTTATATTATGTACAACGTATGTAGCCTGCGTACTGTTCAATGTGCAGCTGTGTGGCCCGTGTAGGTATATAAGATTATTATTATATGGCGAAACATTGAACGGATTTCTCGCACCCGAGGGCCGAGACGCATTCCAACATCGCGCGGTTTCACTCTTTTCGCTTTCCGTTACAATATAATAATATATACAATGCAAGTTTACGTCTAGAATTATACTACCTACTACACAGGATCGACGCGGTGACGGCGAAACGCGAATTATGTCGATCGTTTATGATAATATATATGCTAAATAAATGTATATAATGTACATGGTTATAACCGCTAACCGCAGCGTGCGTAATAGGTGCACTCCGGGCCTGACCTACGGGCGATGGGTATAATAGTATGGCACCTACATAATAATTTTATAAACGGCGGTGATGTTTTGAACCAATTTTCAATTTGCGGTCCCCACAAGGTTAAACACAGTGCGCCGCCGATGTTCGTTTTCGCTGGGTATATCAAGGTCTGCGTATATTTGGATGTAATCCGCGCGAAACTGTGCCTCCGTCTATATTAATATATACCTATGTAATAAAACGTGTACGCTCCTCATCTATACGTTCAACTGTTCAAGGCTGGGCAAGTTATAAACTTTTTATTTTACAAGTATATAGTGTTAAAGTAAAATAAGCTTTGTCCTGTGCCCCTTTGCTATTGAATTCTTTATTGTTTTGAAAATAGATAACGTAAATAAATTATTGCAGTGTAAGAACTGCGATTTTCATTCTTGGTCACATGCCAATTGAGATTAATCTATATTAATCCAAACGAGTGCCTTAAACTTCTATCACAATGCAGTGGCGATGAACAAACTTTTATCCATAAGTCATAAATCATAAGGAAACACGGAGAAACGGAAAATGTTGACGGCACTCGAATAACTGCAAATCGGGGTTCTTGAAATATATTTTTCAAAATAGAATGATTTAAAATTTTGGAAAATGACAAGAATTCTATTCTTTCAAACGAATCATGGAAAATAAAGTATATTATGTGCAATGATAAAACTGTGTAACTTATTTACTTATATCTGAATCTTTGAGTTTGTATAAAGAAATTCTCACACTATACGTATGTATGGTCACTATTAATGTTTGTTTTCAAACCTACATGTAACCCACTCACCTACTATACATACTCAATACTCATCTACCCACCTATTGATTATACCTACTTTAAAACTTGCATATGATTTGAATATTTAATAGAAGCTAAATGCTAATTGTACAACTTTTGAAATATTTACATAAATTGGCAATACCTATTAGATTTTCAAGTAATGCAATTTGAATATTTTTTTTCTCAGAATTGAGGTACCTACCTACATGGACCAAAAATTGCTTAAAACTATGAGTAGGTATACCTAATGATTGTTGTTGTTGAATACGATGAAATTAATAAAAAAATCATATTTAAAAGATTTAAATTGGAAAAAAATGTATTGCCACGATAAGACACTTGTTGCAGTATACGTAAATTAGTATTATTGCGAGTTGCGACTATATTCTATATAAGTATTAAGTATTAATACATATAATATATTGTAGGAAAAAGTATAAAAGTAATTCTTTAAGTTAGCTATTGTTAAACTGGTCCGATAGAAATTTAACAAATTTCAAACTTAACTAAACTTATACAATCAAGTTAAAAAAAAAGTTATTGAAAATATGTACCTAGGTCCTAAGTACTTAACATGTTAAAACTTTTAAGTTTTAAATGGTGGAAACTCGTCGACGCTCAACCTTGATTGCGATATTATTAATAATAATAATCAGCTCCCTCCGTCACAGTCAAGGTGAACACTTTGCCGCCCCCCTCTAGATATATAACATAAACGCGATTTCCGTCTGCCGCGAATAGTGCTATACGGTCGCTTTCGTTTGCGATGAGTTCGGTAATAACTGGTATATAGTGGTAAGAGTTTGTTTTTTCGCAAACGGACCGCGCGCGTATAACGACCGTGCCAGCCTCGAGTCGTCGTATTTTCCTCGTATATTGATGTATTGTTATATTTCAACTGGCTGAACGAGATTTAGTCCATCCAACAGCGTCAGGCACGCTAACGATTTATAATTATCGTGATGTACATAATACGGTATCCATCAAAGACGCCGAGTACAAATGATTAACATTCATCGCATAATACGCCGTGCACCGTTTATAATACATATAATTATATAATGACTAATGAGGGATTCATTCCTATAATATACTACCTTACGGATGACACTCAGAGTAAAATAATGGAATGAATCTATATTGAAAATTGAAATTATGATTATATCCTTGGAATAATAAGGCTCCTAAAGTTGTGATTGCGTCCAGGAAAAGAATAAGAAATACATTTTTTAAGTGGGTATCAGATAACATATAGTATAAAAAAACAATATATATAACGATAATAATTGTATAATATAAATTATGTATACATTTCTGTTAATATTGTTGTAATTATTATGGTAAATGTACTATATAGGAATGTATTATTAATTATGTATTGTATTTTTACAAAAAGTGTAATTAGGAAAACAATCAGATGTTAGACGCACTATACGATTGACGCTGCATATATAGCGTATGGTGTGTTGTAATATTAATTTTGAATACAGTAAAAAATATTGTATTAAAAACGACATTAAGAAAAGCTTGGTGCTAAAACCATATACTTACTGAGTATTTTCTGAAAGAATTTTGTGATTTTCAAAGAATATTTTTAGGCTTAAAGAATCTGAATTATAAAACGAGTACCCAACAAGGAGTCTCAAGAATCTACAAAATTAGATTCGGAGATCTATAAATAATAAAGATATTTTACTAGGTACGAGAAAAAGTGTTCACAAAATCAAGGAAATATAAAAACAAAACGATTAGGTTGAAATTAATACATTTCTGAATCCACTCAGAAACTATAAAACATTAAATGAAAAATAAAGTGATATCATTAAGTGATATTGATAAATTTTAAATATTTATATTTTTTTAAATAAATTGTGGGTTCTATATATAAATTTACTTTACATTTTACAATATTAAATTTAATTCCATATTGGACAAGCTAATGCTTTTTAAAATTTATGAAAATTGTATTTGTTATTACTAATTATTAGGTATGATTTGTTCCGGGTATTTAACGGCATAGTATACGTCATAAAAAATAGTCATTCGATATTATAGTATATAGTATATGCACTATACGGTACACAATATACACACGTTTCGTGTTAAATCTCGTCAAATATTTACTTCTACTTGTTCGGGTGATTTTCCCGCACATTATTCACGGTTTTAGACGTCCATTTATCTCGCTTATACATTTTTTGGCATGTTTTAAATAAAAAATTCTCTTCCACTCGGCGCCTGTCATCTTTTTATTTCGTAAATTGCTACATTTTATAGAGACCATCATCGTGCGTCATCGGTGAAACTATATATACATAGCTATAATAATAATATATAAAATAGTAAGTAAAAAACATTTATTTTTCCCCCTGAGCGTTCCCTGAGACTACAGCTATCAACTATACGTAGGTATATCTCAATGTTGTGTCACCGTTATGTGTTGTTACGTAGTCGGAGGAAAAGAAAAACGGATCGTCAAACCTTTTTATTTTTTTTTTCATCGTGACGGGAAATGAAAACGAAGAGATGATGTTTTTTTCCTTAATCACGAGAATTCCATGAAAACAATTTCTCAAAACACATAAATGATTGTTCGCTACTGCGTTGAGACAAAAGAAAAAAACACGAATGTACTGTTATTCTGCAATGTCGTCTGCGTTGTATAAGAATATATTATGTTGGTACCAACTCGATAAATATTCATCATTAATTAAATTTAATTGGCTTTCTTTTGTCGTACGATTTTCCTCCTCGACGGGGGTCAAGTGTCAACGGGCATGTATATAATATCATGTATATACCTACTACTTGTACATGTAGAATATTAACCCTAAATTAGTGAGCATTCCGAGTCAGCTCAGTTCAACAGAGTTTCATTTTTGTCTCATTTTCATGTTTACACACTTAAGTCTTAAAAATAATAGGTACCTACATAATGTAATTCATTCTGAATGTATAGCTGTAGGTACTTAACCGTATAGTATATTATAATATTACTTGCGACTCGCCGATCCTGAAATTATGTGACTCCGTGCGTATCTGTCAACTTGTTATGAAAATTCGTAAAAGAATAAACAATAATTTCTAAATACCGTGTAGTTTTGTTTATTACCCAAATGTAATAGGTATATTTTAGCTATACCTATGTAGTAACATAATCCCGCGTGCAATGATTTCTATGTTTTTAGTTTTTTCTCGTGTTAAGATATTTTCTTACAAATATATACTCCTAAATATATGGAGTTGTACTTTGTAGACTTGTCTCAACAAATGTTATAAAATTTATATTTTTTACTTATCATACGACTTACATTACTACGATCGGGACGTGTCACTACATCATCGTCACCATCGTCTAAAGAAAAATATACATTAGACACGTCTAAGTAATACCCAATATTTATGCACAATGCACAGCTGCACAATATCGCAAATGTTTGTCTCGGAAAACTTTCACTTTAACCTCCATGACCTTATATATATTATATCTCGACACGTCAAAAGACCACTCGTACGGAGTCAATTGTAGACACACAATATAGAGTGGACCACAGTGTTTTCTCGGTTTCTGGGTTAACTATATGTTACGGAAAAACGGGAAAACACAGTGATTCGTCCTATATATTATACAGGTGTACTTTGATATGAACACAGAATCGTATTCATCACATTATAAATAGACGGAAAATTCAAAATATATATTAGATATGTAAGATTGTACGACACACATGACTTGTCGACCGTCGTATATATGTCTTGTGGTTCTCACTTTTTGCTCGGAAAATCTTTACGAAGACGATCTTATTAATTGGATATTCACATATACATAATACCATTGATTATAAATACTATTATTAATTATAATCAATGATTATACCTTGAGTAGGAGACGTTTTATGCGAGGAATTACTTGATGGTAAATTGGCGAACTCTGACGTAGCCACACAGTCTGCTTGCATAATATAGTGATATAAAGACGTGTGGCGTTTAATCACGGTTAACGTTGTACCTATTAACCTATTAAATACATATTATCAAATTATTATGCTATACCATTAATAGTAAATTATTATTTATTTTTTGTCATCCCATCGTCAAACCACCGTTATGATCTCAATCTGACATCGAAAGAAAAAAAATAATAACTTTGTGAACCATGTCCCCCCCGCCGTTATCCGGGTTCAGTTTATTTTTGTGTTCCTACACATATGATAAGAATACATTATTATAACAGTATTAATATTGCGCGGCATCTATGAAGATTATATTACTGCCACACACAATAGCCTTTGTCGCAGCATTGTGTTTATATAGATGTGTATATGTGTGTATGTTGTAGTCATTACATTACTGTTCAAGAAAATATAATGCTTAATAACATTTTTTGCTTCTTAAAAGAAAATATATAATTACCTATATTTCCTTACTTCTTATAATAGTGTTTTGTCACAATAATTATTATCAACGGTTTGGCTGATTTCGGGTTCTATGATAGTATTATCCGTTGACCGTTGTATAGAAATAACTGAATAAGTGTATAAATATGTAATATACTAATACTGACTATTGTAATCTACATTATACATTTATACACCAATACACCATACATGTTTATGTGTATAATCTATAGACTATAGTCTATAATAATATGTAGCATAAAATATGACAACATTCCATCTTTCATACTGAAATTCAAATCCTAATGCCGTGACTGTAACGACATTGTGATCATGCTGCGTGTGAAATAAATACATGACTATGAATACATAGTAGATATAATATTAGAATAAAGTTTATAGTCATAGCGAGGGCGGATTCAGGGGGGTCCTAGGGGCCCAGCCTCTCCCCAGATATAATATTTTATAAATATAAATATTACCTATATATTAAATAACAAATAAACAAAATCTAAGCTTCTTTTCACATTTTCGCTTTATGTATTAAATAATCAATAATTTATTTATCACATTGATTACCTATACCTACTATTATGACAACATTTTTAGTAAAGTATAATATTTTATTATAATTGTATTTGTGTTGTAAAAAAATTGTTGGCCCCCTCCCTCCAGATCTTTGCTCTGAGTCAAAGTCATATACCCGGTACACTGTATAATTCAATTAGGTAGGTACCATTATTATTCAGCAACCTATACATATTTTTTTAATTCTGTTTGCGGGACGTGAAACTATATTACTGGATCATAAATTTCTCGCAGCCAGAATTCTAAAATATGTATAGGGTACTGAGTAATGTAGGTGAGTTATAGAGTGTACCTAGTTTTCAAGGACACATGGTAGATAGGTATTAAATTATGTATACATATATGTCATAAGTGATAAAAAAAGATTTAGAAATATGTATTTCGTCAACAAAAAATGATGTGATGTCTTATGAGAAATGAACATTGAACAGTCAACAGATAATAAATCAAATGGTGTTAGGTAAATATACCTCCTGCATATTATATTATTATGATATTTTTGCTTACATTTAGCCCAAATAACATCGACAGATTCGCAAGTAGATACTAATTACTAAGTTGATTATTTTATAGCATGCCAAACAGTAAACATATGAAATTATTACATTTTTCAAATAATTTTGATATTATAATAATAAAATTAATATTATTTAAAAGATTAAGTGTAGATTGTTGAATGAAATTTCTACTTTCTACTCATCTACATAGACGAACTAAATCATTAAAAACCAAACACTTTAGTAATATGAATAATAAACAAGCAGCGAGTATTAAAAACTTAACAAATACAATATACTATATAAATATATAAACAAAAAGTAGTCACCCATATTAAAAACACTCAAACACGACTCCATTATAGCTCGTGTCGTCGTTATAATTAATAATTATATCATTACGATGTGGTGTGGAACAGGCCGCCGTTGAAATCTCAAGCGCGCCACAGGTGAAGATAATATTATTATATCAGCGAGACGACGACTAATGCGATATTTTTCGCACGCATTAATTTCTGTGCGGAATAATAACGATAAAACACACACACGCGCGCTCGCGGTCACACACACACACACACACACACGCTCGACATGACTTTCACGACGAAGAGATAATAATCGTCGTTTCGTTTATTCATATACATTATATTATATGATTTTTTCACATCGACGAGAATACCACTATAGTGTACCCGTAACCTTTAAGATATATTTTGTTTGTAAGCCGCCCGATATAGGCGTTAATGTGTTATAGGTACCTAAATACGCGCGCACTGCATACAGTCGACCTCGTGAAATCAAGGAAGTGAATATTTGAGACGGCATCGTTTTTCGTTTCAATAGAAGCTTTTTCCGGCACAGTGCGCAGAATAGCTACTGACCGCGCGTGATATAATATAATAATTGATTTAGCTGTAGACTGTGTTAAATAAATGTATATGTTTATTTAAAAAAAAAAAAATTATTAATAATATATTATTAACTATAGCTATACCGTCGATCATAAAGACCAATATTCAACGATACCTATATTATAAGGGTGTGCGATTATTATATTATATTTGTATTATAACAACGACCGGAAATGACCGAACAGCCCGACCTGCCGAGTTCGAATGGAAAATGTCAACGGCCACCAGTAACCCGGTTACTAGCGGATCAGATCATAATACCTACCTAGTACCTGTAGGAGTCTTTTTTTTTTTTATTATTATTATCATTGTTGTTGTTTTACTTGAACGTTTAATTTACTTTCACCGAATGCACCGGCGGACGAAATAATAACATGTTGTTCTGGATGCTACCACTGCACGTCTGCACGTCTACGTCAACACGCCTCGTCGTTGTTGTTGTTGTTGTTGTTGTTCGCCATCCGGCGACGGGGGCTTTTAGCCTACAGATGGCGCTGCTTGTCTTCTAGTAGCGGAGAGCAACGGTGGCGTACGCGTGCCTGACTCACCGTCACCTCTTCGCTTGCTGCACTCGGCGGGCAGTTTGAATTTGTGACCGGCACGCGCGCGTCTGATACCCTCACGGCGTTTCTCTATAATATACATGTGATTTTCGTGTACAACGATTCATGAATTTTTTGTTTTTATTTTCGATCCGCACGGTATTTATAACCCTGTCTAATAATTAGTTCTGTTTGACTGTCGGATTTGGTGCAAGTGTGCGTAATTTTTTTGTCAAATATTTAATGAAATAGCTGCTGAGACTGCTTGGCAAGCGTTTGATTCAGCAATCAGGTAAGATTACGAACGATTTTAAAGAAATATTTTTATGTATATTATCTTTATCCATAATGATTAATGCATTAATGCTCAGGTGTGTTACCTATATATTATAATACATATAGCTGGTGCTAACAAATCAATACCATATAAATTTAGTTTCTTGGTAACCACGAAAAAATTTTTATATACCTACTTCACAAAGACAAATCGCAAAGTACCTACATCAAGAAATCACTTATAGACATATTTTTAAATTTTAAATTATAATTATTATAGGTAGGTAAACGTAAGCATAACAATATGTCAAAATATGTACTATACTAAATTTTAATACTTTGTAGATTCTCAAAAAAAATATTCAATCATTTTTAAGTATTATAAGTTGATTAAGTATCAATATAATGATAAGGTTGTAAATATAATATACTAAGTTATTTTATATTAAGAAAAAAATATAAAATTTATTATTTGCTTAAAACAAGAAGCTTAGAATGGTATATTGTTTTTTATTTCTCCGACTCTTTTTATTGCGCTGTACCTACCAACATTTAAGTAAACGTTTTATTTTATAAACGCACTTAATATTTAAACAAATACTGTTTAGTTATTTTTATTAGTGTATCGATTAAGGAAATCTATAAAATAAGCCATAAAAGTTAAAGTTATCATTAAATAAGGAACAAATATTAACTTAAGGTTTTTAATAGAAAAAAACTGTAAATAAAACATCACTAATTTACTCGTAATATTCTTCCTATATAATCACCCTCTAACATATTTTTTTATCGTAACTATAATCTCTTAGCAAAAATAGGTTAATAAGTAATAACGTATGCATTAATAGCAATAAATAATAATAAAATAATAATTAACACCAATAAATTTATCAAACTATATTAGGTATATTATACATTATCTACTAACTACAAAGTAGACTTTACTCGTAAATAGATACCAATCCTAGTCCTTTATTAACCTACTACCTACCTACTGATATTTATTGTTTACTCAAAGTTTAAATATTTATAAATGAATCATCTACTTATTACAAAAGTTTTAACTAATTCATCTTGACATCGATTGGAAAAAATACGCTTGATTATGGTAACATGGTGTATTAGTATTAAGTGTTCACATTTATACATTTTAAACATATTGTATAAAAACGGTTTATTAATGCTATGTTGATTGCAATATATTATGAAGTAATTAGTTTTTTGGACTATATTATGATTTATGAGTACCTAATTCATTGGCATTTTTATTTGTATTTAAATAACAAAATATTTTTTCAATCTTCAATAATTAAATTTGCTACATTTCGGTATCTAATTAGTAAAATTCTTTAAATACCAATTTCTTAATGTTTACAATTTACAACCTCAATGGTTCTGCATTAAATAAATATTAAACATACTCAATGGCCAATGCCCATTAATAATAGGTAGGCATAAATTAGAACGGATTAGCCGTGAAAAGTCGATTATAACCCTCGTTGATAATTTAGTCCCTTAAGTAATTTAAGTTAATTAATGATAGATGTAAGTTATTTTTAATTAGTTTAAATTAATTTGATAATTTAAGTTTTCTCAATTGAGTGAACTAATTGCAGAGTATCTACTCATAATAAAGTGACTACTGACTTACTAGAACTATGAGAAAATGCTCCAATTCTCATATAGATAATACATTGATTCTTTTACATTTTTATTGGATAATACAATTATTGTATTTAATTTTATTAGCCACCTTAAAATTAAAATCATTTATTTAAGTTAACCATTTGAAAATATGAGGGTACCTGTTTAATTAAAATTATTATTGATATATTCTATAGATTGTTAATAATATACTATATATAATTAACATTTTTAAAATTTAATTTAATTAAATCAAAATATACTCATCGGACTAAATTCTTATAACAATGTCCTACCTATATGTTTTTCTAAATATCGTTATTGTTATAATTTAATTTCTTACATACAAATATTTTTCTACCATAGAATATTTGATTATTTAGTTTTATTTTATTTATTATAGTATAATAAATAACAAAAATAAATTTAAAAAAAAAACTGATTAAATTTCGTATAATGTTATATTATATAGTTGCATCGAAATATTTCTGCATAGTAGACAAAATATATGAAGGTTCGTGCATCTATGAGCTTACCTGTTAGTATACCTAATAAATTATTTTGGGTATTCATAAATAAATTTAAAATAAAATAAATAAATTCAGTTTTAACTTTTTCTTTTTCTTTTAAATATCTATGGATTCATACTATAAGGTAAGGAACTTACTATAAGGTAAAATATTATAGATTATAATTAATAAAAACCGGTTTCCTGATAGTCATTTGATTGCCCATTCATTATTAGGAAACAAGCGAACTAGCTATTGCCTATTTTTCGATATTTATCAGTTATCACGTATTCTATCATAAATTGATAACAATTAATTTAAAAGAAACATTTTTCTCTATTCGCGATCCAGTTATCGAATTAATATTATTATTTTTTGTGGTCTAATTAAAATGTGGTTAATATTAATAATAAGGTATTATAATAATTATACATAACATATTTATGAACATGGATAAAACAATGTGCATTTATAAGCTCATTGTGTTAAGACATGTGTCAGTTATTTCTTTCTGTGGCATTTCTTTTTAATTACAATTGTTTTTTTTTAATGGCAATTGGCTATTTATTACATTTATAACAAACTGTTGCCAGACAATTAAATATTACTTAAGTATTGAGAAAATAATATCATAAAAACCCACTATTGTTTTTTACGGCAACGCTTCAATCTATAGAGTAACTTAAATGTACAACAAAAAAATAATCATGAAAGTAAATCGTTTCAATAGTCTGTATTAATAATTATAATAACGAGCATTTTTACATGCTTTTCTTTAACTCACAATGTTTCATTCATTCCTGTTGTCTTCAAATCTTGCGAGTTCAATTTAAGTCACTTCTACATGACCTAGGAGGCTCAAATTTTTTATGGAGGTCTAGAGTCGGTGACAATACATGACCCAACAAAAAAAATTTAAAAAATTTAAAAAAAAAAAAAAATTAAATTAAATTAAATTATGCTTTCAAAAAATGTTTATAAAATAAAATAATATGACATTATAATAATGTAAAATAGTACCATGTTGTTACATTGAAGCCCTCGAAGAAATGAAAAGAATGAGAGAATTACGATAATTACGATCTTACATAGTTCCTAATAATATTCAAATGTACCGTAAATAAAAAAAATTATGTTTTCAAAAAATCATTTGTTTCTAATTTATTGTAATCACTAAAAAGAAGAAAATAAAAAAAAAATAAATTTTTTTTTTAAAAACATGCTTTTCTTAATACTACTTAATACATGAACGAAAAAGTTGAAAATTAACTTACTTTTGAAACAGTTGCTAAATGAGTTTC
>NC_042494.1:105240234-105259986 GCF_005508785.2 Acyrthosiphon pisum
ATGATTCAGTTGTAGAGTGACTTTACATAGAACTTATCATAAGTGCCCCATGCATTTCGTTTTTTGTAATTCACAAGTTTTTAAAATTTTGCAACAAATACATTTTAGAAACACTTTTAGTAATATCTTGATAACCTTGAAGTTTCATTAAGAAATTGTTTTAAAAGTAAGTTTATTTTCAACTTTTTCGTTTATGTATTAAGTAGTATTAAGAAAAGCATGTTTTTTAAAAAAAATTTTTTATTTTTTTAAACTTGACGAAATAATAATACAATGTACACAATTTGGTCAAATATATTAATTAAATATATAAATATACGTTAATTGACTTATATTAGATAATATTTATTAACCAATACACGTCACACACCAGCAAATTGTGAAATGAAACTTCATTCGTGGCAATTCAAGACGTATTAATAACAAGTTTAAACATCAATGATTCTATTATTTTACTATTATTTACTTTATTATTACTGTAAGACCAATGAAACTGGCATTTTTATTAAATATTATTACATAATAAGTAATAATATAGGTACCTATAACATTACGTGTATTAAAACTCTTGTTTGGGTAGTATAAGTATACGTTTTATTTATTTAAGCTCAACTCGTTTAATTTTTTTATCTTTACCTATACATACCAATTGAGTCGTGAGGGATTGTACTTAAAAAGATTACACTCAATGTTTTAAAAGTCGCCTTGCAATATTTCGGCGTAAACAGTGCCTACATTAAAGGAGTGTTATTGAATACACATTAAGCATTATTATTTAGTGTACATGGATATAAAACGAAAGATTCAAGGATGAGGCTTTCGCAAGTTTGAGGGAGATTATAATTTATTATAATATTATTATTGTTGTTAATGATGTTGTCGTCTTTGTATATTTATCTATTCCTAATATAATAATACTATGTCGTAAAAAATTATGAAAATACTGTTAAAAACAATAATATTCTATTAACTGACGCGGACGTCTTCCGTCGCCAGAGTTGCGGCATGACTCACAAACTGCCATGATATTGTCGCCATGGGGCTACGCGCAAACGAACAACAAATGCGCTGTAACCTTCGTGCAGTCTATAATACTGCAGTGTATAATGTATGCGTTTTATCGGAAATAATGATAATAATACGTCCTATGAGACGTGTATAAGTACTATGCGGTGATTCATATATTTATACTATTACAACCTGCTAAGACACTTTCCGGTTCCCATCGCATTTACACCTATGCCATACGAATTTTGAATTGATTAATACATGCATGCAATTAATGAAAATCTAATATTCGTAAATGGGCGACTAATACGTCGTATCTCAAAAAAGTAACATTTTCAGGAGAAACAAAAATATTACAACGCATGCAATGTAATACATTTTCATGATAATACAATATTATAGGGACTCTTGGTGATGTTAATAGGTATAAATATTTCTAAAATATTCAAATGAATTGTATAGATACCAGTGGAGTATCCAGAATTTTTTTCGGGGGGATGGAGGGGTACAACCCCTTAAGGCCCTGGATACGCCACTGATAGGTGCTAATGTACTATAATATTAGGTATAATATCTAATATTATATCATACGTAAACGTAATAATACCATATTATACAGTATGCTATAATATTTGAGATTTAGATATATTTGCAAATTCAGGAAATTGTTATTAGTTCTGCCTTCTCTATAAAAAATAAACACATCGTGAAGGCTTATTTATAATTATTGAATTTCAGAAATTTTATCACTAGTGCACTACATATTTTATAATTGATACAGGGTGATTCAACAACCAATCTTACCCCCATTATTCCTTCAATAATGAATTTATTTAAATTCGGATTTTTGGAACTTTTAAGAATAAAAAAAAGAGTCTAATATTACATAAGAGTATTAGACACATCTTTTTTCGAGTGTTTTTTTTTTGTCCTTGGTCTTTTTTACCGATTACCAGACGCACCATAGTGAAGTCCTAAAAAAAGCGTGTTCATTACAAAATATGTTGCATACACGCGTAGAGAAACATGCACCGCGCTTACCGCTCATCTACCCAATTGAAAATTTTTTATTAATCTCAAATCTCGATAAGCATTTGAATATCACAATCATACATTAGCCACCGTAGTCCATATCTATTGTGATGTATAATAAGAAAAATGTGAAACTTGACACCACCGAAATCCCTGCTCATAATAATTATACATATACGATATACTTACACAATATACAGGGGGATTCTCTTATCATAAATTAGAAAATATCTCAGGAAATGTGTTATTTTTATTAAATTTGAAGAACTAAAACTGACAGTTACGGAAAATTAATGCAACATTGTATGTATTTAAAATCATTAAAAAAAAAATTTTTAAATTTCCATTATTCCTTGAGATATTGCCTGCAAGTTCACGATAAGAGAATCGTCCTGTACTCAAGTCAAACACGCGGAGAACCTGTCCTCGTTGCATTCCTCGCCAACGACCCCAACACCCGAAGAACAGGTATACTAATATAATAATATATATTATTGTTATACTTACCAATAGAATATCTAGCTGAGTAAAGGTACCTATATATATATGTATATTTGTACCGATGCGTGGCGGGACACGTTGGAAATGATTTTAATCTCGTTGCCCCGACAACGACAGCTTATACTTACTAGTTATACTTTAAGAATATACCGCACAACACTGTATAACTATATATACCGATAAAATAGATGTTATATAAGAAAAAAAAACGTTGGTAAACACCATTTGGAATATTTTGTTCTCTCCCTGTATAGACACAGAAGAATATAACGTGCATCTTGCATGAAAATCAGACGCCAGACGCAGTCAGACGCAGTCAAAATATTTTGATCCATGCATCTTGATTCAAGTCTCTGAAAATGTCACCATTTTATTGTGTTTTACGTGTAAGAGGTCCAATGTAACTATAAAGTGACATTCCGTGACACTGTCTGGAATTTCATTTTATCGGAGATTTCTAT
Source organism: Acyrthosiphon pisum (assembly GCF_005508785.2). Lineage (NCBI taxonomy): Eukaryota > Metazoa > Arthropoda > Insecta > Hemiptera > Aphididae > Acyrthosiphon > Acyrthosiphon pisum. The sequence goes on from NC_042494.1 coordinate 105,243,237, forward strand.
TCACCCAAATAGTTATACATACCTTAGGGCTACGGGAAGAGAGTTCAGTTCTAAAATTAAAATGACATCTCAACCATTGTCATGAAGCGATCGTGCTCGGAATAAATACGATATTGATGTGATTTTAATTAAAATTGCTTTATTCTGCAGTATACAAGCACCACAAACTTTTTAATTTTAATAGATACTTAGTATAATTTTAGTAAATGGCAATTTTATTGGTATCAAGTATTTTTTCGCAATCAGTCTATGTACGATAATAGTTGAAATGAAATATATAATATGAATCAAGCTGTGTCAGTCGGATAATATATTAACCAATAAAATGGCATCCAATATGATTCCATTAATTGTTATTGCAGTTATAAGTGCACTTTCAAATTAATAAATCGACTACACTATACGCACATGCTGATTTTCTCACATTTTTCTGAAACAATAATTTCAGCAACTTTGTTATTGTTATTAATCTAGGTCGAAACTGTCGTGCCTTTTATTATGAACGTTTCATAATAAACATTTTTAACGTGATTAGTTTTGAGTGAATTTTTATCACGAGCTGTTTTGAATTATTATTAATCAATAGCAGGACTTATGGAAAAGTAATTTATTAAAATATTTGAAATCGTAATAAAACTATATTTCATAAGAATAATACATTTTCCTACTATATTTTGGTATACTTATATACATATATATGGACATTGGACATATTGGTGGAAACCATGGTACACCATCATCATGCATAATAATTATTGTGGTACAGAACGATCGAAGTATCGAACAGATCATCGATTTTGTACGTAAGTCTGGTTTTCTTCATAGTAGTTTATACCTAAATATTAGGATTTAAACACGCAATAAAAATATTCTAAACAAAATGTGTTGTGTATAATTGTGTGTACTACTATAATAAGACAATTTTTATTGTTGTCACTCCTCAGATAATATGACTTATGGGTTATGTGACTATCTCTATAAACCGAAGTTTTATTGTGTTTTCTGAGTGGAATTACATATTTTAAAATGCTGTAAAAAATACTACGTATATATTATAATAGTAAGCCTATAAATATAATTAATCAACTTATCAAGCGAATTATTGATTTCAAATAAATATCGAATATTACAATAATATGATTATTAGTTTATAACGTACATTGCATAATATATTTATTGTAACTGTATGCGTATGGTGTACTTAATTATTAATATTTTTCTAGTTATTTTACATTGCAGTGTCGATTTTTTTATTTATAATCTTCTAAATTCTTCGTCTCCACAGTCCACACACCACTACGATATTATGCACGACGGAATAGTTTTTATTGAGATAATAAAGCATTATTAGAAACACACGTATTTCTTAGAAACTTTATTTCTCGGTAAGATATTATTATCACAATACATACATTGATACATTGACTTATCGAAATAAACGTTAAATAATCTTTTAAATGTTTAATGGCAATATTATTATTAATCAGTAATAACGATGATTGCGTTATGTCGTATGCGATATGCATCACTACAGCCATACAATACAATATTGTAATATAATGACCAATATTATAATCTGCAAATTGCAATGATTCAATTGCAACAGTTGACTACTTTTTTTTGTTGTTTACCAACTTAATTTCAAATTAAAGGTTTTTACGTAATCACGAAAAAATACATGGTAAAGTGATACATATATATATATATATATATATATATATATATATATATGTTTAACGACGATAAATAAAACACCACGCCGCCCTTCAAATTAGGAACCAGGAAAAGTTACATGATTCAGACACGAGAACGATAGGTATAGTGGCAGGGCTGGGCTATAAACAGTATACCTAAACACGCACTTGTACCTTACTATATTTTAATATAATCGTGAGTGCGCGAAACTACAACTCTTCACAATACTGTATTTTGTCATAAGAAACTCGAATGATAAAGAGTGAAACGATGAAACGATAACCATCGCGAGAGGCATAATAATATATACACGACACGGAAATACGTATACAAAGAGCCTATACCGAGCCATACCCATACGCGTCATACAAAGTACAAACTAAACGTGATAAAAAGTCTTAAATTATCCTACAGGTGTTTTATGCATGTGCACACGGTACATACCGGGTAATGGAGACGGACAAATCTTTCGTGAAAAATATCGTTTAGCAAAACATAATCGGCCAAATGGATTATCGTCTGACCACTGTACATTAACCAGCTCATTCCAATAGTTGTTGTCTAGAAAATTACAACAATGCTGTATACTTCTTCAGTACCTACTCCATGATATTGTTATGTCGTTGTCGCATCCGTTTGTGACTGGCCAGACGAAAACTGCTCCTCGCGGTGCGTACATCTAATAACTGGAAACCGTCCGAGTGACCATAATCGGGTAGCGCCGAGTGGGAGACATCGGCAACCTGTTTCCCAGAAGAGCGCCCCAAACAATGCGACAGGTATGACTGATCGTTCAAATCTTTTTCGTTTCGATGTCACGTACGTGTGCGCGATGAATATAATATTATACATCGTTACCCGACCTATTCTGCATAATATTATTTGATACACTGCATGAGCATGACAGTATCGAGTAAAATATCGATTTCGTACAGTTGTATACTTGTATACCTATATCACGTAATAATGGAGAGCATTCACCTATTATTAAACATAATATATAAAGGTACTTAACAATATTTTCTGTGGTTTATTTTAGGTTTTTTTTCGATATTTTAATTTTTTAATTGTTATATTTTATACACTTATAATGTGCCTCATAAAATATTGAAAAAAAAGATAAAATGTTGTAACCTTTAAGTTTAATATAATAGGTAAATTCATTCGAATCTTGAATACTAAAACTATTGAAGTTAAACGAGAACTGTTGAATATAAATTGTCCATATAACGCACTCGTAAGACGAAGACAACAACAAATGCGCATAAGATACTGATACCGCCTCATAACAATGAACGTGTATAAAATTGTGTAGTGGTATTGTTAATTTTTTTTTAACTAGATCTACACGTTGACCAATATTTTTCAGATTGCTTATTTTATTTATTTAGCTTTTAACAAAGAGCTATTAGGTAGAACTCGACAAAAACACAATATTTTTGTAGAGATGTATTGTAATGACAATTTGCATAGTATTAGACTATTAGATCTCATTGTCCGTCGCTATTTAATATAATATATAGGTACGCACGGTCAAAAATATATTTTTTCTCCAAGGTATAGTAATTTCTAAATATCATAAATCATAATGTATTAAAAATACTCTAACGGCATATTATTTCAACAAGACTTTCAAAGCTGACTGAATATATTTTGCAATAAAAATAATATATTGCAGATGCCACTTGAGGTCATTAATTTATTTTATTAGAAAAAAAACAATTTGCTTGGGCTCGGGTATAAAAGCGGGAATAAAAACGTGGTTATGATTATGATTTTAGTATCAACGGTATTTCGGTCTTAAACGGTTTCTGGTTTTGTTAATTATTTCGGTTTATGTTCGTGTATACTATATGCACTGCAGTTACGTTCCGCAATGGTTACAAGCCCCACGGCACGATCTTGAGCTTGTTTTCTCGATTTGAGTAAAATAAAATAATATATTAATAATATGTAACCACGCGCGCGTGTGTGTGCAACGGCAACGTGCAGTGCGTAACGGTTTTAACTGTTTTACTTTTTTAATACGAAGGTATAAGTAGATATTTAAATCTGTTCGCAGTTCGAGAACGAACGTGTGCAAAAATCGTTAAACCCAGCTGCAAACCGGTTAGTCGCGTGGTAGATTTGTCAAAACTTTTTTATTATTATTCAAATTGTTTGATAAAAAATTTAAATCTACGTGCATAATCGTATGCGCGGTGATCACTATAATGTTATATAGTTCACGCATGCTGCGAAATACATTATGTTATATATTATATCACACGCGGGCACGCCCTACCTATATAACGGGAATTATTGCAATAATATTATTATCATCATCATAACATTATGTTATAATAATATAATATATTCGTATTGGCACGGGCCGTATCGGTATCGGAATTTTAGGGGAATAGGGCCGCGTGACTACGATCTTGGACAATTTTTTTGTCCACGCCCTCATCGTCCGAGCGTCTTAATAACTTTCAGCTTTGGTACGATTATGTATGACCTAGACCTGCATTATTTTTAAATGTCAATCTCTCTAGCTCCTATACGGTCATATTGATTTATTTATGATTTATGAACTTAAAAGTGTTCAATGTATATAATGTGTACAGTGTCGAATGTTTGTAATGATATCTAATTTTTATTTGTCTATATAATAAACGTTTGTTACGACAGCGCGGGTGTTTGACGCGTTTTTGATTTTAATATTTATAGTCATGTCAAAAAAAAAGTGGAAACATTGAGTAAGACGGAAAATTAAACTGTCGCAAACATCAATTCAAAAGATAAATGTAAAGCTGTCCACTATAATATATCGACATTTTTGTTCATGCTTTGATATTTGAAAGAATTACCTACTAAAAAAATACTAAAACACTAATTTAAAATAAAATTGACTTATGTAACATCTGCTTATATGTTGTACGTTAACAATAAAATAATGCTTGTATAAATAATGTTTATGGTTGTTTTTCGCTGATATTGATCTAAAAGAAATCTGGAAAAAAACACTGCAATGTTCAATAATTTCGTAAACGAATACTACAAATTATTATTATAATATAATTGCCCACATACATTTATGATTTATATTATTATAAATCATATTGAAGTAAATAAAAATATAAACTGTCTATAACAATACGGAACATTAAAAATAAAATATTATTGTTCAATAAAGCTTTATAATATGTTCTAATAACTTCTAAAAAACATGTTTTACAAATCACGCGTTCGTATTGTTTAAATTTAAAAATAAAAAATAACCAAAAGTACCTACATATATTCCATTTATATTATGTTTCTCGAAAGTGCAATATGTAAGCAAATACACAACACATGATTAGATTAGGTACTATAATCTAATTTTACTACAGAAAATTACGGTCGTTTTAACTTTTTGCAATCACTATCATAGTTATAGAAAAAAAATCTGTTGAATATTTTAATAATAATATATTTGTTTGAAAATAAAGCTGTGATCAAATATTCAAATCGAAGGATACGTAAAACGAATGTTTGGTATTAATAAGCACGTTCTCTCCGGAATCACGAGATTTTTACCATAAAAACTTAAGAGGAATTATATATCCAATATTGAAATGAAATCTGAACGTAGAATATTTTAATTTTGAAGTGCGTGTTTATATAGGTTTATTAGTGCATAAACACCGTGATCATATATACACACACTCATTCGTATGTTAAACGGGATTTATATTTTATATTTTATAGTATAGTCTCTGCTTGAACGGTGAATAAGTGCATATTTTAATTTTAATTGTCTGTTATTTGTTTTGGCCGTTACACGTGGTGGGTCCATTAATATTGTGGAACGGTGTTGTACAGATGAAACCAAATGAACCTCGAAAGCAATCGTAATGGGAAAAGCAAAAATTGTCATTAGAAAAACTAATTTCAACACGTTTCGTTAAATTGACTACATAATTACATAAAACATATTATATTCTCATTAGATTATGAATGTAACGTATGCTGTTATGAAATATCTATATTAACAAAAGTTTAAACTATCGTTATCGTGAATCACCTGTGTATTTTTGTGTAAAATATTACTATAATGTGAAAACGTATCATGATTCGATAAAGACATTTCGACAAAAGCACATTCATACTCCAACCACTCTATGTAAAATAATGACAATATCGTTTATGCCCATATATTTATCACACCATTTCAGTGTGACAAATGGTACATATTATACATTATATTATAATGTAGGAGTTGAGTCGATCTAATAATTATTGCGATCGTGCCAATACGTAATAACATATTGATGGTGGTCATTCAGCAGTCGTTTATAAACGTCATCACGAAACGTGCGTGTATTGAGGAAATCGTAAAACGAAAAGAAAAATATTATCAACTATCCTGAACGATATAACTCGGCAAGATTTTTAGGAGCCGATTCCACCAAGCCGAATTATCTATACGAAACTTGTATAATATGCGTGTTATTATTATTAAAATTATTATTTACACAATTACACTCTGGGCGAAACGACTTCTCTTGCAAGCCGTGCTGAAGTCATCGGAATGGGAGAACTCTGGGATCAAACCGCTTGGTCGCCACCGCATATATTATACTGTACTATGTGACAAGCCCTAACTTGAAAGTGTACTATAAAATTATTGTGTGCACATCGGAGGTGGACAGATCGTTTCTCGTCGGTTGAAAGCGCTAAGTGCCTATAGGGAAATAATAATAATGTATTATAATGCCTATTCTTGCATGTAACTACACTACAGGACATGGGTAATGACTAATGGGTATTAGATAATAATATGTTGTATTAAATACACTCCCGTATTCGTTCGACGATATCGAACGTGAATATAAAAAATCTATCCACTCAATACAGCACGTCACACGTATATATAGTGGACAAAATCGATAATCGCGAAGACCGTAAAAGTATACATCATCACCCGGTCCATAGCTAGAAAACGTGGTACCTTTACTACGTATTTACTATTTAATAGTCACATACTTCTATACGACTGACTCTATATTGTATAGTCATCTGTGATAATATAATTGGTATATATACCTATGATTATAATTTATATGTGCATTGTGTCCGGTGTACTAATCGTTTATCGTTTATTATTACAATATCACTGCGAACGTAGTCTAAAACAGTGACATTGAGATCAAATACATTTATTCAAAACTGAAATGAAAAATAAAATAGTATGTGATTACAAATAATTCTGAGTCAGCAGCTATAGCTCGAGTCGTTCTACCCGTATCGCTGTACATATCATAATAATAATATGAACATTTAATTGTCCGTGATCATCGGACGAGGGAACAGCAATATAAACTAGACCGCGCGTTCGTATATTAATATCGGTCAGATTTCAGAAAGTGTATAATACACACATTTAATTCGTCCGCAATAATATATGCGCGTTTACAAGTTTTTACTATAATATGATTCGCGTGGTGCGACTTCCGCTCGAAAATAATAATTGCTGATTGTGTTATATATACTTATATGTGGATAGGATTTCTTTAACTATACGGCCGAATGTATACATATAATATCATGAAATAGCGCAGTAACGAGGAAGTGTGTTGTTTTCGCAACAGTAGCTTCGAACTATTTTGTCGAGGCGCCGTGAAAACGGACTATGGCTAAGGTTGTAGTAAGGTTTGCATAATATTATATTATTTCCGAATTCGCAGTCCCAGAATTATACGCCTGCACCTCACGCGTGACTGCGGACATATAAGTATATAGTAACATAAATATTATATTTTTAGTTTTTACGAAGGTAAATTTTTAGGAAAACAGAATCCCGACGTTATATTTTATTATTCTATATGCGCACTCCCGTTCTCGCATATTATAATATATTATAGGCTAACTGTGTCTTCCTCATATTTTCCTTGACGGTTGTTCTTTCTTGTTTGCAACATATTATATTATATTAGCATAATAATAATTGTAAGCCAGCCGTTCCTGGTATCCCAGCTCTTCTGTTCGTATTCATATAATATTATTTTAAAAAATTGTAGCGACGAATTATTGTTCGTTTTGTCGACCTTTGACTTCGACGCATCGCATTCAATCGTGAAATATACAATAAAATAATAATATAATATACCTAATAGTCTTAAGTAGTACCGACTTTGACGCGATCGCTTGTATTATAATGATAATGTTTAGGTACGTATCCTGTCGACTATTAATTATTATAATATTATATTATACATTGTGCAAAATTTCCGTGTACAACCATTAGCCAAACGTTTGACGTTTATCGCGTTTATCTCGATCTGTGGATGCGTCGCTGCAATATTATACCGATTTCAGAAACAAATTAATTTCGTACACAATTATATAATATGGACGTGCTCTACTATTTTATTATGGCGATTTTCTGTTATCATTTTTATTACATCGCGTTTCGATCAGTTTTATTTTTTTTAATCACACGAAAATGGCTAAAGCGAATGCTGCAGACATCGGTCGAACAGTGCTTGGCCGGCGTATAACTCTACCTACGTCACATAATATTATTATCTGCTGGAAAAATTCGAAACGCCGCGGAAACAAGAAACTGTGTATAAAGACAAAGACGCACGCTGCCAAACTCAGTGTGAATGTGTGATAACATAATAATAATGACGTACACTCGTGATATTCGCTAAGCCGTGTCTATATATTATACGTCTTATACTCAGATTAAATTTAATTAATTTTCATTTAATCTGCGTGCTTATACATACCCGCAGGCTACGACTCGTGTAAAATAATAATAAGCGATATACCATAATACCGTATATACCTATAGTAAGTGGTAATAGGCTATACCTGCCGATCGTAAATTCGATGCAGATTTTAATAGAAACCGATAGGTAAAAAAATAAAAAATAAATGTTTTCCACAAAAAAAAAAAAACGCGCTTTTTATTACTAATGACTATATACGACGTGTTCCCGTCATAGGCTTTATCGTATATATTATTATTATTATTATTATACTCACACGCGCGTTGTGCGCAGAGATACGAGCACATAGATAACACGTGTTCGCCGTGTACTACGTCCTCTCACAACGACAAACGTCTTTTGTTCGTCGCACGATTATTTTTTTCGGCATTCCGTTTCACACGCGCACAGTTGTATTATCCTTTTCCCGCGTATGTGTTACACTTGTACGCGTCGCTTTGCACCACAGCCACCGTCGGAAACGGGACCGGAAGAAGACAGCGTATGTTTCCGTGTGCGCAGTTGTGATCGCGTCGTTGTATGAGAACGATTTTTCCTGACTCGAGCAGACATGTTAAGCATGTAAGAACACTCAGGCACGTACACAAAAAAAAATTCTGTGGGGTTCATAGTAGATTTCGGGGGGGAGAGGGGTGGACCCCCAAAACCACCCTGTATACGTGCCTGGGTACAATATATTATATGCCGTGGGCCACATCTGCCTCTGAACTATTATTATACAAGACGTCTCCTGCAGGAGCTATACCCCTGAAAGTGGTTTTGGGTCCTTGATTTATTTTATAACAATTTAGTATTGTAGACGTGATTTTATATATTATTAGTGTATGTAATTATGCGTATAATATAGTCATTTTTGCGACGACTTTCAAAAGTATTTTAAGAAGTTTCGATGTGCCAACAGTCACATTTTATTATATATTATTATAATATCGATATGTGTATAAATATATTGTATAATACACGAGGACCTATACATATCACTAAACATTTTTTGAATATTATATATTATATATTATATATTATATATTATAACCAGTCTAGATCGAATAACGGGGTCTACTTATGGTGTTGCCAAATGTTATCGATTATATATTATGGTATAAATCAATATAATATAGCTGGATATAGATATGGAATATATTTTAAAGAAGTTGTATCTATACAATATATTAATATATTATTATGTATACGTATATACTTATTACTTATATTATTATATAATATTACGACACGTCATATATTTCATCTGAGATAATTTCAAAAACGATTTAGGTACACTGAACCGTTTAAAATTCACGAGTGCACTAAACGTAATAATAATATATTATACGGATTTCTTACCGGCTAATAACAAATAATAATTCTATGGAGTATAGACAATAATATGATATATAGTTACGCGCTCAAACGACGACGGTCTATATAAAAAAAACCGGAGATCTCTCGCTTATATGGTTGGTTAAGCTTACACGACGCTCGTGTGTGGGCTACCGCTGCCGTATAATATAATAATAATAATATGATATTATATACATATTTTAGTAATTGGTGTATATTATTATTAATTATTAATATAATGGATGAAGATTTGAGTTACGCGTGTAGGCGCCCGCCCGGGTTTCCTATATACCCTCGCCGAGACACGCAATATACACGACATTATGCCATATGCCCGTATACCTATCATCGTTATTGTTATTATTATGCGAAGCAGACGACGTTCAAACGCGACTTTATAATATTATAATAATTTCATGCAGCCCCGGGAAAATAGCGTCTTCCCGCGGGCGATGTCGTTCCCGAGAAAGCCGGGTAAAAAAAAAATCGTTACGAATATAATATTATAATTATTATAATAAAACAATAAATGAAGGTATATATGCTCGTACAATAGCTGAAGCTTTAGGCAACAGCGGCATCGCCGAGGATTAACCGAGAGAGAAACAATAAAATGCTCACATAATATTATGTACTTTTCGTATGAAATGTAACCTACCTGTGTAATAACTTAAGAGTTTAGGTACGATGTGAGCGGTGCAACAATGGACGAGCATTAAGTATGATGTGTATTATATTATTATTATAATATATTTTCATGTTGTTTTTCCTGCCGTGTGTGTGTGTAATTTCCGCGTATTAATTTTTACAGGAAACCGCGTGAGATTTCCTGTTGTGGCAATGTTTTTCTGGTGTACAACTGCAAAGTATAATATTTTAGTACATATTATATTATAATACCTCCATGTGAATATTTCGAGCATAGTTTTTTTACTCCCGGAAACGGGGAAACTTGTTCTAAGCGTTGGGTGCAGTATATTCAACAGCGTTTTCACTCAGCTCATTTTTCCGGCATTGTATTTTTGTTATATTACAATATAATATATAACGTTTTTATTCGGAAAAAGAAAACTGCGAATCAAAGCTACTTAAAGTTAAAACTCAATGTCCCACCGACCTGCAGCGCTGTGGATTGCACACATTTGCACACTGCTGCACATATAATTTATTAGCTTATTAGTTAATACGAATATATTATTATTTATTATAGCCACGGGGACCCATATAATATTCGATCTCGCGCTCACTAAATCAAGACGATATATTTTTACAATTATCGTTGGTAATCAAACGATTATCTTTTTTGCACATTTGACTAATTATTGTGCAACGACGATTTACGAGTACATACATTACATAAAGTCTTTAGACAAAGTTTCTCATTATGATTTTAATGGTTATATATAGTTATAATAAAGTATATAAACAATAAATAGGTATGCAACACAATTATACGATAATAAGTGGTGAAGATGATTTGACAAAAATGGAAGTTAATACAATACGTGAGTACAGACATAATACCAAACATAATATAGATGGTAATATTGTAAGATCAAAGACAACCAACAAATTTAAATATTTTTTACATGGTCAAATGAAAATTTTATTTTATTTAAATACATTATATTCATGACATTAAAACTGTAAATCGTAATAATTTTTTAAATAATGCAGTTCAATTATATTATGTAAATAAAAATAATAGCTATAAATATTTAATATTAATATAAATATTATATTTACGTTTTATGATCGACGATCGTAAACTGAAAGTGTGCAATTAGCATTATCGCGGATAATCTATAGCAAAAACAGCGACATAATAACTCTTAAAATCTTCCATTATAAATTACGTACTTAATGATACCTATTTAAAAAAGCCTTCGTGGGAATATTTATAATTAAAATTCGAGGTTCGAAAAAAAACTATACTCAAATTAGGATGTAATAATAGAATCAAATAATATTTCATAGATATATGATTATAATTCGGCTCACCAATACATTTTTACGTAACTTTTTATAAAGATTGAAATTTGGTACGACCTCATGACTAATTTGTTCAAATAAAAAATGCGTGTCAAGGATTTATTATACATGTTGACAGCAATACCTAATAAATAATAGAAAAATAATAATATTAAACATAGTATAAATAGGTATATTATATCTATAAATTAAGTTAAAAAAATAAAAATAATAAGTAGGTACCTACCTAAATGATGAGCCCTAATTATGGTGTGGTGTCATTGGTTACTACACTCTATATACAAGCGTTAAGCACATAAAATGTATATTTATTCTTAAACATAACTTTACTTACCATGCCTTTTTACTGTATAGATAAACATATTGTAAATATGCATTGACCAAATGTATTCACCACGATACTATAAGTATAATGTCAATAAATATGAATATGATTGTTAATAAATATGACGATTGATAATCAATACACAGTATATAAACTGACAACTGTAACCAATAACTGTACTGGACAGATATTTTATTAAATTTAAATATTTATATTCGTACTATTTTCCACATAATTTATCGTATTCGTATTTATTTGAAAAGTGCGTGCAGTCTCGTAAGTATCGACTAATATATAATAACACGCGTCTTTATGACACGCATAGTTATACGAGAAAGGGTACGACGGGAAAGCAAATAATTGACAATTTACCAAAACTATGAATATGTGCGAGGAGTATAATATTATATCGGGCATCGGAAAATAGAAAACAAATCGACACACGCGTTATCCTTATTTATATATATATTATATTTTTTATCGCTACATTAATATATAGGTATACTCGTCGTCGTTGTGTCAATACAATACACGGTGTCATACGACGAGATGAATCACTGCAGTTTCATCGAAATCGTATTCGTGCGAAATAAAATACGTGCCGGTTTCTCGTCTGCAATAATATTATTAATATATATACTTATACCACACCGGCACGCCGCTCATCGTCGGGTCGGAATCCTTTTTTGTTTTCTGTTTTTTATTTTTTTTGCGGTCACGTGAAAGTCGACAAAACTGCCCATAATAATATAATTGTGAGGCGTCATAATAATAATAATAATTGTTCCCTATATTCTCGGCTACTCTGCCAACCCGATGCCGGTTATCGGTGTTGTTATACCCGAACCCATCAATAATTTATTTTCTATCACATTATTATTATGTGATTTAACTTTAGTTACGTACCGCCGCGGTGGCCGCACGCAAGTCAAAAAAGACGTCGATTAGTATATTTTAGTAGGTGTTCAGTATTCGTACGGTTGTTGCGTCGATCGCTTTCAATGGGTCACGGGAGTTTGTTTTCGAGCTTTTTTAAGTTTTATCATATTTGTTAGCACCATAAGTCGGCTCCGACAACGTCTAGTGTTTAAATCGAATCATCAATCGACAACCACCCTTATGCGTCATCTTGATTGTATGCTGTCGACTGTTTGATACTACGTGCGTAAAGACGATTCTAGGACGTTTCCCCCCATAGCTTCCTCCCTGACAACAAAATTTAAGTTTAATTATTAAATTATTATTATTGTTTATTAAACAAATTTTATATTAATACCCTGATTAATATATAAATATAATTCAATACGCCATAATAACACTATTGCCAATACAAAATTCACCAATATAAATGTTTAAAAAAATATTAAACAATAATATACAAATTACAAATGCAAATAAATAAATGTGCTGTTTACGAGATTTTTTATTAAATAATTGTTAAATTAATATATAAATATAATTCAATAATGCTTTCACATAACGATAACCTTTGTTTATCAATCATTTAATTGGATAATAACTAATAAATCCATATAACGTGAATGATGATTGTGGATAGATGCCGATAATATGAATGATCGTATATTTCAGGTATAAAACAAATGAACCTGTTTTCCAACATATTATTATGTGGAAAAAAATATATTGATTCAGGGGGAAATATTTCAGTCCAAGGGGGAAACGTCCAGTACCTCTAATATCTTTGGTGAGGAAACGTCCAAATACCCGTAAAGACATACCCGGACTTTAAATGTATTTATTATTCTATATTTTCTCATAAGTCCAGTTGTACTGTACGAGTTGTCGGCGCCAACTACATACGATACAAATAGATCTCGACAGCGCGCATACAATACTAATAATTTAGAATAATAATAATGTAAAATAATATTGCACGTCGTCGTCAATTGAACTCTCAAAGTCCGAGCAGCGTCTGCAGCACACGGATGAGGAGGTGTCGTCGGTTGTCGTCGCGTAGGTACTTGCGTGCGACAAATAATATACTTATTATAAAATACCGCGGGAAAGACATCCACCTATTTTCACTACTCAACGAATAATAAAAAAAAACCGTTTCCCGTTAATCATAACGTGCTGTACGTTTCGGTCGATTACAAAATACCTAATAACAATAATATTTTGAAATGTATACTTACCCTGCATAGACGCAATATAATAAAGAATAACATAATAAACCCGCGCCGAGGACTGCGTACAACAATGCGCATCGCACAGCCGATAAATACTAATACCTTATTATTATAATATACAACTGCAACTGGCATCATAATGATATCGTATCATCATGTATATACATTTTTATCATAAAAAATACAGTAAAAAACGTTCAGTCAGTCAGTCATTCGGTCGGTCTTCGTGAGATGTGGTTTTACCGGTGCACAATATTTTTATATTATACGCGATATTGGACATACCGAAGATGAAAAAAATCAGTTTTCCGCGGCGGGCGGTAAAGCACGATTGAGCATAGAATATTTTATGTGATGTTGCCAAATTCACGTTTCCAAAATTTTGTAATTAATTATTTTCACGTATTATTACACTAATTATTATAATATCTGACGCGAGCCGTGAGCCGAGCCCCTCACATAGGCGCACATTGGGTGTGAATTTAGGGGGTGCTGGAATAGTTTATGTTACACATGTCCATGGGGGGCTTTGTCCCTCACACCCCCCTTAATCCTAATACTATAACTAACTGCATTACATTAGCTTTAAATTTTTAATTAGAATGGGGTACCTAACTTTGATTTCGCGGGGTAACTTTGATACCCATATATTTTTTATTCACCAGAGTACCATGATAATTAAATTTTTTTTTCATAAAATGGGGTTACTTTGATATCACATTAAGAAATATAGGTATCGAAATTGCCCGTTGTGTTACTTTGATAGCATATTAAAAAATATTGATATCTCAAAAGATAATTTCAGAATTTTAAAAATTAAAACGTTAAAATATTGAACTAGTTGTAACTAATATTTAATTTTGAGAGTTTTATCGTTAACACTACAGAATTTATCCATATAATAAAAAATGAAATTGTCATAAAACAGTAAAAAATTATCAAAGTTACCCCATTTTACTGTACTACTTTTATTTTTAAACTATGAGAACTTTTTTCGTATTTGTGATAGGTATCGAAAAATTAAAAACAATGTTACACAGTCTATGTTCTCTTCTTCCTAGTAGGAACATTTGGTTGCATAACATGAACTATAAGTTTAGCCATAGTGGTTCTTATCCACGCAAAACCATTTTTACTATGTTTTACATTTGTAAAACGGAGACCACACATGCGTGTGTAGCATCCTTTTAATAATATTTGTCATTCCGAATTTATTCAATTCAGCGTAGCCCGCAGATTAAATAAATATATTAGTAAAAATCAAGTAATAACCAAAGTTATAAATAGAAGATTTCGTACCCAACCGTAATCCCTAAGATAGTATAATTTTCTATAATAATATCATTGCTGCATATTGACAAAAGCTGAAACACTGAAATGTGCATTCCACACCACCGACTACTCCAGTATTAGTTCCGTGAATTCACACCAATACTGTTTTAATCGGTAATTCGTGAACAGTTATCATTTAATTGGCATGGAAAAAAAAATTCCGAACCAATAAACCCACAATAATTTAAAAATGATTTGTGAAATACTGAAATGAAATTGGGGGTGCTAGTTTGAAACGTGGGTTCAAGCACCCCTCTATGTGCGCCTATGACAAAACCCCCTACCTCCAAACCCGTAAACTTTTTTATATTTAATGAATTTAGTTTATGAAACTAAAATAATTATAATAATAAATTTACCCTTTTTCCTTAATAATATGATAATTGATAGCTTTGTATTACCTATGTTTGTATTGTTAAACGCGTAGGTATGCTTTATTGGCGTTATTGCCTTATTCATATTATATACCCTAATATATTATAATCGTGCGAGTACGAATTTTGTTGACATTTATTTTGCCATTATTAATAAATAGGTAAAAGTACCAATAATGTAACCATATTTTATGGACAGATGCCGATAACTCATTGAAGACGCATGCCAGTATTGCCGTTTTTACATGAAATATGAATTCGGCTATTAAAGGCTGGACCGCACTAAATGGGTCACTATGTATGGGACATTATTCAGGTCAATATTATGTAACATAAAAATTGCGGACGCGAGTTTCGTTGTCATAATAGTATAATACTAATTGCGTACAGAGCTTTTTTTAAATAAAAACCTCGTGAGTTGTGGACACAAATATACTTCACCCCTTTTTCAGGACTTAGGATAAGCTACCAAAAAATTGCTAGTTGGGGTTAAAAATATTTGTGTCTTGCAAAAAAGCAAGTTTTTAAAATTTTGTTAAATTATTTAAAGTTTTAATTTTGTGGCATTTTTCATTATGCGATGAAAACGGAACTTGAAACCATCAATCACACGTAACTCGTTAAGTTTTTCACTATACATTTTTATACAGAAAATAAACGAACAGAAAGACGACAGAGTATGGTTGTCGATAAAAACTGATTAAACATGGCCAGTGATTTCAAAAGCAACGGCACAATCTTAATCGTTAATATCAAACAGACATTACTAATTTCCCAACGTCCACA
>NC_042494.1:105260036-105292087 GCF_005508785.2 Acyrthosiphon pisum
ATGAACCTGTTTTCCAACATATTATTATGTGGAAAAAAATATATTCGATTCAGGGGGAAATATTTCAGTCCAAGGGGGAAACGTCCAGTACCTCTAATATCTTTGGTGAGGAAACGTCCAAATACCCGTAAAGACATACCCGGACTTTAAATGTATTTATTATTCTATATTTTCTCATAAGTCCAGTTGTACTGTACGAGTTGTCGGCGCCAACTACATACGATACAAAGAGATCTCGACAGCGCGCATACAATACTAATAATTTAGAATAATAATAATGTAAAATAATATTGCACGTCGTCGTCAATTGGACTCACAAAGTCCGAGCAGCGTCTGCAGCACACGGATGAGGAGGTGTCGTCGGTTGTCGTCGCGTAGGTACTTGCGTGCGACAAATAATATACTTATTATAAAATACCGCGGGAAAGACATCCACCTATTTTCACTACTCAACGAATAATAAAAAAAAAACCGTTTCCCGTTAATCATAACGTGCTGTACGTTTCGCTCGATTACAAAATACCTAATAACAATAATATTTTGAAATGTATACTTACCCTGCATAGACGCAATATAATAAAGAATAACATAATAAACCCGCGCCGAGGACTGCGTACAACAATGCGCATCGCACAGCCGATAAATACTAAATACCTTATTATTATAATATACAACTGCAACTGGCATCATAATGATATCGTATCATCATGTATATACATTTTTATCATAAAAAATACAGTAAAAAACGTTCAGTCAGTCAGTCATTCGGTCGGTCTTCGTGAGATGTGGTTTTACCGGTGCACAATATTGTTATATTATACGCGATATTGGACATGACCGAAGATGAAAAAAATCAGTTTTCCGCGGCGGGCGGTAAAGCACAATTGAGCATAGAATATTTTATGCGATGTTGCCAAATTCACGTTTCCAAAATTTTGTAATTAATTATTTTCACGTATTATTACTCCAATTATTATGATATCTGACGCGAGCCGTGAGCCGAGCCCCTCAGCTTTATCAACAATGTTATCGATTAATAAATTAGTTCCGGAGTAGGTACCTACTATTCCGGATTACTATTGAGACTATTATTGATTTATAAATATTTTGATTTTATTATTTTCATAAGTCATAACTATTATTATTATTATTATTTCATTATTATTATTTCATTATTATCAAAAAAAGATCTATATACTGTATTATAATGTGACTAATATTGAGACTATTATTGATTTATAAATATTTTGAATAATGTGATTAGATATATTACATATTGACTATGAAAACATCATATTTTTTCGCCATGTTTTATTTTGAATCATTATAATTATTTAAATAAATATTTTTGTATAATACAGTTCAAAATTGAAAATGGCAACGTTGCAGAGTTTTTTATGCTCAATCGTGTTGGTTTTCTTTTGTATTTAAATTTCCTTTGATACGCTGACAATTTATGCTCAATCGTGTTGCAAAAAAGGTGTTTTATGCTCAATCGTGTCTCAGCCGCGGCGGGTGCGCGCCTAACGGGTCGCAGAGACGATTTTCTAACAGTTGTTCGCTACGTATTCGCTTTGCACACATTTAGTACCTAACTATAATATTATTATAATAAATCTGTCACAGCATAAGTAGGACTGTCACGTGTCATTTTCCCATTTTGAAGATTTGTAATTATATACTATTGTTATTAATATTTACCATGCAAAAAATACGGCGGAAAATGTCAATGGAAAAATTTGAACAATTGCCTGCCGATTTGTTTGGCAATGATGCGACTCAAAGGCAGCAGTTCAATAGTGACAGTAGTATAATATTATTAGGTATTATGTATTTTTTGGGAGTATCTAATGAAAGAAAAATATACACCCATCGAAGAATTTCCGATATATATAATAATAATTAATATTTTAATATCATTCGTGTAAGAAAATAAAACAATTAAATGAAAATGTGCAGCAGAATAACGCAATCGGAATCTATAATATTGTACGACTTTAAAAGTGTTTGATATAATATTGACATAAATACCAATAATTATAATATTATACATTATTGGTACCGTAAATACAATCAATTATAACATTGAAGAATAAACAACAAACTTCAATGACTAACAATCAACAAACTTAAATTACTATAATGGTGAATTATAAAGGTAAAAATACTTTATATATTTTTAAATATTGTTTTTGTAAATATATTGATGGCCCAACAATTATCATGATGCTACATTAACATATATTAAATAAATTACTAGCTTAGCTATAACAATTAATATACAGTACCTATATATACCTAGTTATAACATTATATAGGTACCTACTAAATATTTGGGTGTATATGAAAAAATAATTGACTACATAATCTTAGAAATTAAAAGTTACAATTGTTATAATACTTTTAAAAATGTCTCAAATACGTAGGTAATAACTTTTGTGACAACATCAAAATTTGACGCGTATAATATCATTGTCGCAAATGAATTATTAATGTTGTTATTACTTTTACTTTCTGACAGTTTAATAAACTCAATCGTTTGATTATATTATTATTCAATAAAGTAATTATGAGTTAAGTTACTATATATATTATAGGTAGGTAGTACTGTTTTTATTCACAGAGATTTATATATTGTAACATATTATTATTATATTGATTACCACTTATAAAAAAATGTTATCCTTAATCCTTATTATTAACTACCTACAAACAATAATACCATTTTACATTAGAACTCTTTTCAAATAAAGAATAAAGTACGTATTGCTTAAGCGTTGTAGCAATATGACTATGAGTACGCACTTTCTAGTGCATTGATATTATGAATAATTATTATTTATGAAAGAGTTGTGTACACTGTACTTGTATGTACACAATATAACATTTAAGAATATGTGTTAATCATGTTTAATACGTGCACATGGAAAAAAAAGATAAGAGTTTGTTTTAAATAAAAGTCATTCAAAGGTTATACGAAAATTCTAATTTAATATTTCCAAAAATTAAATGTTGAAAAATAAAATGATACTTTTAAACAGCATCAGATCATTAATACCCTAATAATCTATGATTGTCCTTGACCCTTGCTGTTAATAATTAATTTGTATTACTATAAAATACAATTAAATAATAAGTAATATTGCATTAATAACTAATTTACTAATTAAACCAGAAATAGTTTCGGTTTTACTCGAAATTGACTTGATCATTTAATAAATAATAAATATTATCTAGCTAAGGTAGATAATATGGACGTTTCAATCGTCTTTCGGAATTTTTCAAGGTAAAACTCAATAATAAGCAAATATAATGAACCATTACATTTTAGACATTTCCTCTATTATAATATTATAAATATATAATTGGACAAACCAGGTGAATAATTGATTTTCATAAAACAAATATCGTTATATAGGTACTATATTGCGTATTCGATAATGATGGTGTCATCGTGACGCGTTGTGTTTTAGCGAGTCTACATCTATATCTTCTATTGACCATAAAGAGCGTCGCGAATCGATATAAATATATAATATACGCTGTGCAGAGCTTGGGGTGAATCATCTAATTGACAGTCAGTGACCAATAGGTCGAAACAATATATTTGCCTATTTGTGTTTAACGAGAACGGACTAGATCCATATTTTAATTCATGTACAATATATATAAAACTTCTTTATAGTTTATTCTCAGCCGTACGTATATAATTAATTATATAAATACAACACCATACAGAGATATCTACAAAAAAAATAATAATGCTGAGACGCTTTGTCTCTAAAAACGTAAAAAAAACAAAATTCGATAAATAACTATGTTATGTCAAGATATTATTATATCGCTATTCAAAACTTAGAATTGAACCTCAAAATGCACTAACGTTTAAATATGTCCGTCAATCCCTATATATTAGCTCGGAAGGCACAAAATATCTTTCGACTTTCGTGTACGTCCCGCGGGGATCTTGCGTCATCGAGTAGGTGTCGGGTGGGTAGTAAACAGTACCTAATAATATAATACGTCAATATATTATTAAAAAAAAATTACTACGCAGCAGCAGCAGTACGTGTATTATACTATGCCACAGTGCCACCACTTTAAGCTACCCATTTACAGACACATAATATTATACACGTTTCCGCCGTACACCGTACACCGTACAGCAACCGTGTCGAAATTCCACAGAATTAGAGGGGCCCTGCCCTTTTCATAAATATTATATATTATGTACACCACGCGCGCCTGCGACCGGTTTGAAAATTTCGGGTGGCTTCAAAAGAGACAATGTGTACTTGTCGGGTACCTAATGCGTTAATATTATTATATGCGCACACACTTCGAAAAATAAACCAGAAAAATAATAATAATGGTAAAGGTGATGACCTCAAACCTTATTATATATACACGTATAAATCCATAACTATTCATATATTAGTAGACACCCGCGTGTCCTGGAGGGGCGCATTCTTGATTAAAACAACCGTCTGCCGACGGGGTTCACCGAACTCATCAATTTCTTTCTTTTCTATAACATTTTTATTATGTGTTTTAACTTTTAGTTACGTACCACCGCATCATCGAACAATAATTGTTCGACGATAATTGTGTCTGTGTATAAAATACATGTATAATATCATGTCTGTATCAAAATTCGGTGGTATTGCTGCTGTATTGTTATTTGTTAATATCCTCCGCCGTCGCGCGCGTATCGTAAAATAAGTAAATCATCAATCGTAATATTAAAATTTACGCATTTACGCACTCCGGTTAGCGATTACTGAGATAGGGGACCTGCAGGTCGGCTACGATATTATATTATATGTACCCTTCAGTCAGTCCGCACGATGAAGAAAAATCATTTCAAGGGGTGGGTAAGACTAAAGTTACAAGTTTCGAATTTCGTGTTGCATATTGTTATAGTCTTTACTTTAAAATTGGGTCCTCGTTTTCTAAAGTGTAATATAGTTGCACCAAGTGGACAATTTTGATCTCGGCCAATTGGGGGTGGTTCGCTTGTGGACCAGCGTGGCGCGCGTTTTCGTTGACTGATTTGTCTATAGAATATACACAATAATGACGTGTCGACGCAGTATAATATAGGTACCTAGGTACTTATCTATTAATAATTAATGTACTTATTACTGCGTAATCACGCCGACCGCGTATTGCGATTTGCGGCCACCGCACATCGAACCTTTTCGCACAAGTCATCGTCGCGAATCTTCTACATATTATTATATTATATATAAATATATTTGTATTTCTACAGTGTAGAATCTACACAGACGTGACGATAGTTTTTTATCGTCGCTCCTGGTTTCCGTTCTTATCATTTATTTACCAGTCAATCGTAGACGATTTCTAATTATTCACAACCCGGTGGTCCGTCCGTCGGGCATATAAATAAAGAAAAAAAAATCTAAAAGAAATCGTCGAGTCGTAAATGTCTATAGTAATCCAAGTCAATTTTATAATAAACATCGTTTGTAAATGTGGTTTTGCTATTTACACTGAAACAAAATAAACTCCGGCTTAATTTAATATTAATATCGACAATGTCGTAAGTATATATACTTTGTTCCGAAAAAAATCTGATCATATTATCTTACGCGCCTATACTTATACAGCGTATTAACTTTGGTGCATAGTACGTAAAAGATTTTTTCGTATCCACAAAAATTATTTATAATGACTCTATGCATAAAAAAAAGTGTCGGTAACGTGTAGTATTCGTACACACAAAACCGAAATGTCTATTATTATCTGCGAGAGAACAATTGTTTTCTCACGGATTATGGTTTTAGGCGCAACATTTACGACGTTATTGCTATTTTATCTATATGCGGCGAAACAATATTATACCGCGACTGTCTTCCTCTGCCCTTGGGCTGTTTAATGTCTTATAGATTCATAATATTATAATTGAATACCATTATTATTAATGATGCAAATAAAAAATTCGGTGGAACATATTTCTCAATATGTACTGGAGGAGTCGTTTTGGTTCGAATACTACCTTGAAGAACATAATATTTGACTACTGCAGTTGCGGGTGCGTATGAGAAAAAAACTCTCCAATTTCTGTATGTATAGCATATATTATGTACTTATATTAAGACAATAAAAAAAATAAATCAATTTTGCACACCAATTTTGAATCTACCGTTTTATACTGTGTATATGTCATTATTTAAACGCCTTTCCAAGGTATCTGGTATTTACGTATAATAATATGAATAATGTACATCATCCGGTCTTGGGCTTTTAGCTGATACAGCGGACACAAGAGCCAAAAATCCGTTTTCGAAAGAAAAAACACATCCCGGCCTTGGACCATGAACTCCGCAAAAACCTGTTTCGACTGTTTTTTATTTTGAACATATTACGTGGGATACGTTTCGAACCAGTCGTCTGCCCGCCGGTTGTCGGCCGATACATATTTAAAGCCTTACCACCTACCTACCTACCTACCTACCTAACCATACTTAGTTGGCATGCGTGTTTTACGGATTGCTGAGAGCTAAAATATCTAATACAAAATAACTTTGGGTTCAGTGGACGACGATCGCGTCCTCATAGCTCTCTATTTTTTCCTGATACATTCTGCTGTACCTGCGGGTGTCCACGGACCTGCAGCAGGTCTCCAATAAACATTATTACACACTGAGAATTATCTTACCTAGGGGCTAACTTGTGACTCACGACGAATCGATGTGTTGATCTTGTCAATTAGAAATCATTTTCCGAAAAGATTCAAAAGTAATTTCTAAAAGTATAACCACTATCGGAGCCATGTGCGGACCGGCAGGCGGTACAACAACGCATAATTATGTCGTAAAAATATATCTTACGATTTACCCGATGAAAATTTAAATTCAAGCGCATATACTATGATATACTCTGCAGATATGAGATGACAAGAAATATGCAATATTAGTATTGAAACAAGACACCATACGACATATAAAATGTGACAAGAGAAATTTAGTATTTCGGCCAATACTAAAAATGTCCAGTTGTTGATAACTTGAGAATTTCTGTGAATGTATAGGTAAAATTAGGAGTCCGGTAACACATTTATAGAAACCAGGCGAAAATAACTAAAAAACACTAACTGGAACTTATTTATATGGAGTTGTTGATCTGTTGACTTCGGCAAATACTTTATTATTAAGAACATTTTAATAATTTGTTATAATTTATAATACATACATTTTAAAACACTTAACTAACAATATAATACCAAGTACTGATTACGAACAAAGTTGTTTTAAATCATTATGATTATATTGCAACTTAAAAAATATTTGTATCTATATCAAAAACGGTTATAATAATTTATTAACCGAGAAACTATTTAATTTTAGTTCCCTTGAAATCGGAATACATAATAGTAATGATAAAATGGACAGTAATTATTACAGTTTATTGACTTTTCATCAAATTAATACGAAAACGATTAATTTTATAATCTCACTTGTGTAGTTTAGTATGTAACTCTCTAATGTTATTAAAATAATAATTTATAGAATATTCCTGTAGCAGGCAACTATAGCAAAATATACTTTTTATCAACTGTACCTTCATGGCGTATTATAAATACTAAAATGTTATAAAATTATAACAAACTTTACTTCTATGTTATTCGCTTCATTTTTGTTCAGCAAAAGATGTATAATATATTAAAACAATATGTTATTATATATTATATACATTCTGTGCTTACACGCCACATAAATATATACCTAATACACTATATACATTATCTGTATATATAATATGTCATATTATGATTTATGACAGCTGTATACCTACACGTTATTTTCCTTTATAAACGTAATCGAAAATTTACTTACCTAGTACCATACCTATATAAATCTCAAATAAATAATGATACAAGCAAAATGTTGGTAATTAAAATCAAAACTATTCGATCACAGGTTATATTAAACATTAATATAATCTGTGATTCGATTATCGAGTTTTAAATGTTTAATAATATTTCTGACGCCACTGTTTAAGGATTATCAGCCGTTGTGCGTTCATAATAATGTTCTGATATACGTTATCGGGTTTCATATCTCTTGGAACGCGACAGTATAATACAATAATAATATGTCGTTAAAAACGATTTTACCCTGTGGCAATAAGTACCTATTATATTATTACAGTTTCGACATACGATAAAAGACCGAAGAAACGAATGAAATGTAATAAAAAAAAAATCCGTCGCCAACGGACAGACAACCGGTGCATGTACTACTCAATTTTCAGTACAATAAAATATGTTATTATATTAATATTATGACCGTGCAGCTGACAATGGGAGATTTTTCTTTCGTTTCTTTTATATTTTATTTCCTCCGCGTCTTGTCCGAGTGACACACATGTGACATATTATGTAGGTAGAAACGCGGAGTATCCAATAAACGACGCGTTATATAGGTGTAGGTCCTCAATATAGTAATAGGCACCGACAATATTATCGTCTCTCCCATTGGTCACGTATAAGGATTTTTTTCGCGTGCTTTCCACATCTCGCCAATTTTGTTTTCGTTGCACGGTCAATTATTGCATAGGTATATTGTTAATATCACATTATAGTATGTACATAAATAGGTACAACACCGCAAATTGTTATTATATACATATTATACTATATCTATTGGGAGGCGTCGTTGGTCCACAGAGGACGACGATTTTTTGCGTACCGAATTGAAAATGCATCTTGTCCAAATCGATCGTTCCGCGAAACGGGATCGAGTGCAACGTATATTATGGGTACAATATCAACAATAATAATATATCTAAGGTATAACACACACACACACACACACACACACGCATAGTAAAAAATAATATCGGTTGTAGATTCTCAGAACATTATATTTATCGCTGTGAACGTTTTTTTATTCGCTTTATTTACAATATAATAGTATTATTATACGTTGCAGTTTTATTGTCTCAACGCGTTCGTCGTCAAGAAAATAAGATTCAACGAATATTTTTATTTTTATTATTATTATTATAATTTTTTAGAACGTCGAGGGAATAATAATAATAAAAACGGGAAACGCGCCTGCGGTGGCTGCAACGCGTGTGTACGAATAATTATCGAACCAAAACCTGTCCGAACTGTTTTCGAAATTATATCATAATGATAATTATTATAGTCGGCGGTCATACAACGATAACAATTAACAGGAATCGGCCTAGTTTTTGGTCGACCGCACGCGACTACGTATAGGTATCTACTACGCTTCGTAAATAAACGCGAAACCCGTTAATTGGCGGTCAAGTTCGTAATGATTGTCATCGTCTCGTTTGTTGTTTTTTATTAATAATATAATACCACTAAATACGAAATTAAAGACGTCCGAGGTTAGATCACACGACTGCGTCCTGGGCGCCAAATTAATAAACGCATCGAATTCAATAAATTCAGATCGCACTGTACCAATGATTCGCGTGTTATAATAATATGTTATGCTACTTAGTACCTACTACACACGTCAATTTTTTATTATTTGTAATACTATTGATTATCATTATTGCATATTTTGTGGTCTGAAATAATTATCTGCGCGAATCAACGGTGATTCACGTACTTGCACACTTATGTAATTTAAATAAATCACGATGTGTCAATAACGATATATATTGACACGATATAAGTACTATTACACTATAATACTATCTCGATAATAGCATGTTATCACGATCATTATTCTATCGCTGGAAATTGGAATACATTCAAATCGGTTTGTGTCATGTCAGAATATTTACTATGTCTTAACACGCTCTCGACGTGTACCTACTGAATTTACGTAGGAACCATTATTGTATTCCACGTTAAGTCCCACCGCAGAAATTGGTTCATATAATAATATAATGCATCATTTAAAGGTCGAAACGTTGATACACGTCCGCTTGTCAGGCCATTTTATCGTTGAAACGAAGTCAAGTATTCAACCGATCTAGGTAATTAGGTATACCGTATGTACTTTACTATACAACTATTATAGTGATCCGGTGTCCGTTTGACATTAATTGATATGTTATTATATAATAAATGTATACCTACACTATAAGTCTATACTTTACACAAAAGTGACGTGTGCATCAAAACTTTTGTGAATAGTTTTAGTGCCAATGGTTTAGAAAAGTGGACCTGCGTCATCCAGAATTGGCTGCCGGATCGCGCCAAGTTGTTATTATAAACGTTTTCACATTTTAATAGTTATAATTTATACAGTTATGATATAAAATACGATTTTTAGATTCTGAGTGGAACGATGAATGTATTGATTTTACAATGATGTGTGTTTTTTTTTAAATTTTTTTTTGTGTGTACACGATAAGTAGTCGAAATAATGCTTCGATTTTCAACTTCAGTATCTTGTTTGATTGGAAAGTGAATATCGTTGGTGCATTGGAGAGGTCAAAATTTAAAATTCCAAGTAATTTTCAAAAGCGCCAAGAAAAACCAAAGAAAAATTAAGGAAAAACGGGAATTTTTACGCAAAATCGATTTTTCACAAAATTGAATTTGGTTTTTGGTGTAACTTTTAAAAAAATGACCATAGATACATGAAATTTTGACTGAATGTTTATATTAGCATTTTCTATACACCATAACATTTTCAAAATATTTTATTTTGAGCTCTTTACGGACATTGTCAGTTTTCATTTTTTTTTAGTTTTTTTTCTAAAAATATCAATAAAATTTTATTTGTTGATTAAAAAAGCTTGAAAATTTAATAAAAGGCTCCTAGTATATTGTTTTAAAAGCAGATGAAAAATATTAAAAATCCTTAGTCACAGTTTTTTTTTATAAGCATTTAAAGATCGAATTTTGACAAAATATGGAAAAATCACGAAAATTAGCAAATTATTTCGAGTTATAAATTCATAAAAATTTTTCTTTTTAATCTAAGATTTTAAAATGTAATACAAGATTCCTTATAGGATAATCTACCTTTACCAAAAAAAAAATGTCTATAAGAAACTCAAATTAAATTTTTATGGGCGTTTGAAATTCATATTTTTACAACATTTGATATTCACTCGATTTCTCATGTAACGATTTTCTTATTGTGTTGTAATTAAAAAACGAATGACTGTAGATACTTGAAAATTTCACTGAATGTTTACATTAGTATTTTCTATATACGATGAAATTTTGAAAATAATTTGACACTTTATGAGCTGTTTACGGACATGGTTAGTTTTCAATTTTTTTAGTTTTTTTTTCTATAAATATCAATAAAGTTTTATCTGTTCGGCCAAAAAGTGTAAAAATTTAATACAAGGC
The DNA here is from genome assembly GCF_005508785.2 of Acyrthosiphon pisum. Taxonomy (NCBI): domain Eukaryota; kingdom Metazoa; phylum Arthropoda; class Insecta; order Hemiptera; family Aphididae; genus Acyrthosiphon; species Acyrthosiphon pisum. Next base: position 105,271,354 of record NC_042494.1, read on the forward strand.
TCCTGATATATTGTTACAATAGCAGTTGAAAAATATAAAAAATACATAGGCACAATTTTTTTTTATAAGCGTTTAAAATCGAATTTTGACAAAATTTATCAAATTTAAAATTTAATAATTATTTCGTAGTTAAAAATTTATAAAATGTTCAATTTTTATATCTAAGGATTAAAAATGTAAAACAAGATTCCACCTAAGTAGTTAATCCTGTTACCAAAAAATCTAAAAAATACATAAGCACAATTTATTTTTATAGTCATTTTAAGCTCAAATTTGGACGAAATCACATATTAAAAAACCTGGAATAACTATTTTAGTTATTTTGTTGTGATTGTATATTATTGAAACTTCTAAAGTATACTATTATATATCTATGATAGTACCACGATTTGTTGTTGATGTATAACGCGTTATAAGTACCTAATGGATATTGTGATATGATTAATTTGGAATTTATTATAGATACCTATTATTGGTCAATTTTTTTTTTAATACCATAGATAAGTATATAAGATACCTTATACCTAGATTGACACACCGTCTCCGCTCAGAATCGTTTTTCTTATACAGTGATATTATATCATTGAATTCAAATTTAATACTATCCATTATACAGTGACCCACTTGTAACCTACTGTACAGTAGAGCGACATCCACTTACCCACCTTTTTAACATCATAACTGTTAAATAAAATTCCACAATTTGGTGTTTTTACAAGTTTTTTACAAGTTTTTTGAATACAGAAAAAAGTTGTTGAACGCTGAGTTTTATTTATCGGCGATAAGATAGGTACGATTTGCACGAGTCGTTGAAGAGAGTCTCAATTTAGTCACATCTAGTGTTCGTGTATTCGAGTTTTGAGTTTTTTCTTTATATTCACCATATGCAGTACCCTGTATTGCAATAAATACGACCCTCTCCCGGTAAATATTGTAAATTTGTTTATTTTTTCTATGTATGTCATATTGTTATCAAAACAAATACTTTATAATATTATTATAAACTGCGATCGGACAATATGCTTCCTGCATGGGCCACCGTTATGATATCAGTTTACGTTATAGTCATTGAAAACGCGCGTTCGTCATGAGCTCGAGGAAACGATATTTCCTATTACGCGCCGCCCAATTGATATGAATTTTGACACCGCAACAACACGTTTTATTATGTAGGTACGTCAATAAAAAAACACATGACGCACAATCGCACTGAATTCTCTGCGTGTCGCCGATTTTCCCTGTTATTGTGATCTTCGAATACAATCGTTGCACATACAAAATATATTATACTTGCGGTACACTTCGAGATGCTCTACATTTCAAACGTCTAATAACGCCATTAAATTTCACGCTGAATCGGTTATATCAACATTCTAACATTTTGGCGATTTCGGTACAACTTGTGCTATAATATTATCATGATATTATATATTCATCTGCAGCTGTACTTTTAAATTATAACTTAATATTATAATATTGGTGTTCTCCCGGCTGCCCGTCATCGTCGTCGATACAATAATAGACTGATGACTTGTCTGCAGTGATTTACAAACGTCTCTCATTTAGGTAAAGTTTTCTGCTAAATTATAATGGGTTTAATTTCTTAAAATTACTGTCTAGTTTTTACGAACTTATATGCCTGGATTCTGGAATATGACATAATATATACCTGCATACAATAATAAGTGATTACAAAATAGTTCTGTTAGTGTTTTAAAAAAATAATAATATTTCGACAAGTACCATAAGCAATCTTATCGTTGCGTTAGAAAGACTAGTTGACTTTTAACCGTGGGTTGATATTTGATAAATATATTTATATTACATAATAATATATTATATAGGCTATCAAATGTTTCCGATTTAAATAAATCTTCCAAGAGCATATAAAAATATGCATTACATAATTTATAATATATGCCATTGTCATTTGTGTAAGTACGTTGTTCGCACATCGAGCACAGTGCACACATATTATAAAATGTGTACACATTTGGCATACTATTATGACCTATGACATTGCAATATCTATCGTCACGGTGTTCATCACCGCCGTTATATGAAATGTGCATTAGATTCTCATCATAATAATTCCGTTCCAACATTATATATAATACTCATCGTACCGTTATTATTTGAACGTTGTGCATTTGGTAGGCTGAAATGTTTATAATTTTATTTACTCGAATGACTGCATTCTTGCGAGTTTGTGACCAGTTTGCTTGAGCGAGAAAGAGGAGAGAATAAGCCGCCTTAATTGAACTTGATTTTTTTATCTGTTCCATATATATATATACATTATTTCCACTGCATTTCTCACTAATTGAAAATTCATTTTTTATGTACGTATCATATAGACTTGTTGGAATAATAATTGTCTTTGAATGTCTTAACGATTTAACCGATATCATTATCGTAATACTGATTACTGAAGTGTGAAAAATGGTGTTTGTACATAACGCAATACTTTGAATACGATTGTATGACGAACACAAAAACGATTCCAAGAAGAAAGAATGACAATGACTCAATTAGGTACTTACTATTTACTACGCATAATTTATACTTATATGAATAATGAATATAAGTAATTACAATTACCTGAATTACCTATCGACAGTTTAGAAGAGTAATAATTAATATAAAAATGTATTTTAATATTTTATCGTTAGCTATATACGTCGCAACTTTGAACTTAAAAACACTTGTTACGCGTACGGATGTACTGTGAGAAACTTATGTGTATTTCTATTTTTCTAGGATCCAATCATGCCACCTGGCGTTGCAGTGTCCCCAAGTTCGATTTCATCAGGATATGCAGCTTGTTCATTGATCAACGTGGACAGAACAGATCAGCAACAAGCTCTCCGTGAAAATTTCCCGGAAAATATGGATTCACATATGGGAATTAGTAGCAGTAGTAGTAGCAGTAGCAGCAGCAGTAGTAGTAGCAGCAGCAGCAGCAGCGCTAGCAGTGGGGAGAGTGCTGAACTTTCAGACAAAGATCAACTTCAGGTGCAATCCTGTTACAAAGGCCTAAAAACACAGGTATCTATATACTAGTTGTAATAAATTACATCTTAAATTTTCAAAACTCTGTGAAGGCAAAATATATTTTCAAAAAAAGTTTTAGTTGGGTTTTTAGGATTTCTTGAGTGCTCCATAAGATTTTAATAATAACAAAGACAGGAAAATGATTTTTATAAATCAAGTTAAACTGACTTTAAACTAAAAATATTGTTATCAAATACTACTATTGAATGTTTCTCTTCTCCTGAATACCATAGAATATAGAAAGCTACATAATTAATAGCTATATTTTAGTACATTAGTATATTTTATATATTGAAGTAACAACTTATACTTATTAAAACTTTGAAAACTCATAACTGCTATTTAACATTTATTTTTTTTACACCACACACATATTGTAATCAAATACGCATTTTTGATTAAACTATATTACAATAACGGTCATAAATCCATTAAAGAATCATTTTTAAAATGGTAGTTGTCGCTTATTATACAAGTAACCAGTAAGTATAGGTATAACTAGAGTCTAGAAAAGTAACTATTTTCTTTAGTCAAACATTCAGATTTATGTTAGCAAGCTAATTTATGTTATACATGTTTTAGTACATAATATTCGTTTAAAAAAATATCAATACATACTTATTACTTGTTAAACAAGATTGTGTAGTTCAACTTATAATAATTCATATTCATAAAATGTGTATAATATACAGTATACACTTTAACTGGACTTATCAAATTATTCTTTGTGAATATATAATAAAATATTTAATATGTATTGAAATCAAAACAAACGAGATTGTATTATAATCGGTTATAATATAGCGTGTAATAGTTATAATATGTCGAGTTATGTTTATGCAGACTATTCAATGCCGGTTTGGGATCAAAATGTATTTAATGAAAAACTAGATACGTCAGGATTCTACGTGTCAAAATAATATGTTTAAAGAACTATACATTTCGAAGGATAAAGACGCAATTAATAGTGATCGTTATTCTTTGTTGGTGCATTACGTGTAATCGAATTATACACACCAAATACATAAAAATATAAAATAGTCGGTGTTTTCTGGTAAATTTCTGGTATTATACGATTACGATATTACCTATAGTGTACCACGGTTGTTTGTTACAATTTTCTCAAGCCTACTGACTACCACCGATAACTCACTGCATGGTGCGTGTTGTAAGATGCATATGTAGACGTAAATACGAAATAATACTTAATAGTAATATAATACTGAGCTAATGTGGTATATTATTTCACATGATTTTATTTTTTTAAATAATATTCAATTATTTGTACAACCATATTTTGCTATTTCAATCCTATAAAGTATTGTCAATTATCATAATGATCAATAACTATGTTTCGCTGAACCCCTATGTAATCAATTACAAAATTCCTAGACAGAGTTATCATTATAATATAAAATATAATAATAAACCATAATCGATTTATTGTATGCAATATACTAAAGTTAAAGTTAATATAATAATTTTAAAGGTCTTCTGTTAATCGTGACATTTTATTTTAGCCATTTATTAACAAAGAAAAGACTAATTACACTCAAATTAGTATACCTGATGTATATTATATTGTTTTTCTTTTGTTCTGATTTATGCTATCAACATACCACTAAATGGTAACTGAATCGTTAAAATAAAAATCGTAAATTACTTCTGATCGATTATCATTATAATTATAAATTATAATTTATTTTGATGATTATACATAATGAAGGTTTGGTTGTTTAATGTATATAAAATATGTACTTAATTATATAAGGACTTATATAATTATTACAGTATTCTAACTTCTTTGAATATTTGAGTATTTATTAAAATTAAAAATAAGACAGAAAACCTCAAATATATTATTTTTGCAGTTTCATTGAAACAGAATTATCAATCCTATAATTATTTAATTAACTATTCAATAATTCTAAAAAGTATGTAATAATAGCTAATAAGCAAAAATGAACGCAATAATTTAAAACTGTAACTTCATTAACCTAAATCAACAATCTATTAATTAAATCCAAATAAACAAAATTTGTACAGAATTAAGTAATACCTACATAAGAAGAGAGTGGAATCGTGATATGCTTGTAAAACCATGCAATAATGTGGTATACTAAATCACCATATTATAACGATGTGTTCAATTACCGAAAATGTAAACACATAACAGCCACTCATGCACTAACATGCCAGTTTATATGAATATATATTATAATAATTTTACATAACTCATTCGTGACATGATTGATATGTCGAATAATTTACAATGACACTCTCCAATAAAAATGTAAAATAAATTATTACGTCTGCGATAGTGCGGGCGGTTCACATAGGCAACACAATTTACACAGAAATTATTGTTTATCACAATTCTCAATAATGATTGTTGTTATTGACGGTTAGACTTCACCTATGTCCTCCAAAGTCCAAACCTTTTGCTGATATGGCGATATCATGCAAGAAACAGAAGATCCATGAAAACATATCTTCCTCCTCCCCGCTACCTACATACCACCTACATACGCCACCCCTTTATGCCCGAATCGTAAAATATTATTATATTTTAATGTCGTCAATAATCGTTATAGGTGTACGTGTGCGGATCGATGGCCAACTTGTACGTGCACAACTCGTCTCCGGAAGGCAGCTGGGACCTGAAGTTCACCGGGATCCCGGTTGTGCTGTACGACAGCGGGGAGACTAGGTCCAGAGACAAGCCCCGCATCCAGATACTTCTCGTGGAGCGCGGCACGTGTTTCGCCCTGTGGCGGGACACGATCGACAACTTGACCTCGTACAAGGTGTCCAGCCAGGGGTTCCACACCATGTGCTTGTCGACCGACCACACCCAGCTGATCGGATTGAGCTTCGACTGTTCGGAAGCCGCCCAGCAGCTGTGGTCGCACATCGACCGGCTCACTTCCGACCCGGAGAACATCCGGCTGTCCGGCCCCGGAAACCGGTCGAAGAGCGCCAGGAAACAGAAGCACAGACCGGCGCCTGTCCGCCGGCTTCCGGACAAGTCGCACATATCCACACCGTGCTGCTTCGAGCACATCACCAACGTCGAAGTATCCGACCGGTCCAGATACTTGTCTCTGCAAAGTCTCGTGCCAACTCCGGCGATGGTGCCGCTTGACGCCCCTTGACCAGTGAAACGTGACAAAGACGCGTGAAACGGTTCCGGCGGCGGCGGCGTACATCATAATATAATATAGGGATCTCTGTACATAGTCAGTTTTTTTCGCAGTCATTATTATATTCTTTACGAGAACCGGCAAACACCGCGTTGTAACGATTTAACTAAACCAACACTCGCCGTGTGCAGTCTCGTTCCGATAGAATCCTTTTATAAGTATACAATATATAATAATAATAATACTCTCTTTATCCTAGTCCGCACTGGAAAATTGAATATACTGATACTATAATAATATGGTATTAATATATTATAAGTAGTGTTTTTTGTAGTAAGACGTCGTTCGTGTCGAACGGGGAAGTAAAAGTTCTAACTACGTCCCGCATACTACAATGATAATAATATATAAAATATATAAAATATGTATTATTTAAAATTTATAAAAATCGAAGTCGTGATATTATGTTAAGCTTAAGAATAGTAGTTATGTCATCGACGGTAAATATTGTGCATGTTCATTGTTCAACGATTGTATACTCTTTAATAAAAATGTATGTTTTATGGCATACTTAACTAGTTGTAAATAGCAATATGATACTTAAACGAAATTATTTAACTATGCATTACGACTAAATATAATATAATGTCATAATGACTGTCATTAAGAAGATATTTTATAAGTTTACAAATTCTTGTATGCTCGTATCCTTTATTGTTGCCTACATAATATTATAAATATTCCATAATCACTTATGCTTGGGTAAACTCTCTAAGTTATGTTTATATGTTATTAGTATTATTACTTATTACCTGTTATATAATATTGTATTAATTTATGACAATTTTTTTCTTACACACTTCATGCTTTTACTTTAAATTTTAAAATAATAATTTTATTATATCCATCATCCATATAAAATTATTATAACTAGATATTGTTTTTTTTAATTTATTAATAAATATTAAGACTAAAATATGTAACAGTAATTAATAATTATTACTTTATAGTATTTATAAATATACGTAATATATAATATATATCTGTTGTTATACATAATAATATAAATTTATTTATTCAAATTATGAAATTAGATTTTTAATTTATGACCCATAAATTATTGTAAAGAACTAATTAGTTAAATCAAAATATTTTTAATACAATTTGTATGATACTAATAAATTTAATTTAAATTAATTAAAACATAGTGGTATATTTTAAAGATATCAACTATAAAAATTTACAAAAAAAATAAACAAACCACGGATATTTTTAATGAAAAATATATATTAATAGATAGTTAATCATAAAAGTTAAATATTTCTGTTATTACCTATTGTTGTTTCAACCAAATATTTGTGAATTCTCGAAAATCAAACTATAAAACTTACATAGTAACACCTACATTTATATAAAAAAATCTATAGCATACCAATTTTAGATTTGTATTCTGTTTAAATTTAAACAGTTAGAACAAAAATCATTTTGAACATGATATTGTTTTTTTGTTCTCTATATTTTCAAGTTTTAAATTCTACGTACCTATAGTATACATTATTTTTTATAATATTATCTAATCCTAATGGATTCAATTTGTATCTACCATCTTCAATATTATATCATTTGGTATCTATTTTATATACAACTTTTTTTTAAACAATAAACATTATAATATAATGTAATGTTTATTTTCAATTCTCACTAGTTAAGATGTATTTTTAAATATAACATTGGTAATAAATTTATGACAAGGAATGTTAGAAACTTCGACCTTGCCATACATCAATAGCAAAAGTCTATGTGATGGTGAGCACATGCATTTTATATTTTTATGTAACAAATAAAATTATAACATCTTGCAAATAAAAGTGATTTTTTTCAAATAATATTTATAAACATTTTACAGAAAAAAATGTTTTATTTACAAAATATCTATGAACTTAAAATTTATTTTTATGCACATTTAACAGTCATGTTGTTAAATTGCCTATTTCTTCTAATAAAAGGCACAAAAATATTAGGTTAGACAAAGTGAGGCTAACTCAACGTCAACTAAAATACTTGTAAGAATATTTAAGTAATAATGCATTAAATAATAATGATTATAAGATTTTAAAAAATACCTTTAATTTATTTTATGCTTATATATAATTTATTAATGAGTTTTTGTTTTTAATAAATCTTAAAACAATTTTGTATAAAATGTTTAAACTAAATAAATCATAATACAAAAAATAAATACACATTATTATACTTCATATAATAAATTATGCATCACTGGTAAATGCATATATAATGTATGTGGATTACCGGACATAGCAATATAGCAGGCAACAAAAAAGCCGACGAGGTCGCAAAAGTTTCACACAGCTCACCTAAAGCTATCACTATACCAGAATTCTCTTACACCGACGCAAAAAAATACATACAAATCACACTACCAACAATTGGCGAAAACAGGTGACTAAACTTAATGCAATTAAAATGTCAATACTCCCATATGGCGTTCACCGTCAGATTGCTCCAGAATACAAGAAACATTTATAAATTGTCTCAGAATAGGCCACACCTTACTAACCCATCGACATCTAATGACAAGATACGATCCGCCCAAATTCCCTACTTGCAGCGTTCAATTAACTATCCTCGCCGAATGCAGAAATTACCAGAAGTATCGAGTGGAAACCCTTCGCTCCATACATGCTTACGAAATCCTCAGTCCGGATCCATTTGCAATTCACAATCTATTAATTTAAAAAAAAATTAAATTTGTATAACGAAATATGAACCATCCCTAATAAGTTTATATGTATGTATCCTAAAATACTTTATGTTATAATTTAGGTCAATGTCAGATCAATGGCCAGAGCTGCCTTGGTATTTATGTTTAATAAGAAAAAAAAATAAAATACATCAATTGTTTTAAAGTTTATAAAATGTTAACACTTCACAGTTAAAGGGATAGGAAGTGGTGATTTTCTGTCTTTTTCTAACACACATGAAACATAGGAATTTAGACGTGTTATCATTCCAACGTACCAATTGATCTGGTCAATCAATAAGAATTTTAAAAACAGATTTGAATTTTTTATCAATTCTACTTGAAATCGGTTTTTAGTCGAGTAGGTGTTCATTGGCATACGTATTATTATGAAACACTTAGTCATCACTGCATGTTTATATACTTATTAGTTATAGACTTATATTGAATAATTATAACACATCGTTTATGATTCAGTATGGATTGTGGATCGAGGTGCTGTATTGTCCTTACAATAATTTATTTTTGTTTTTTTTTGGGGGGGGGAGACGCTTTTCTTGGAAATAAAAATTATCAATAAGTGTTTCGGAAATAGTATTTATATAATTGTTATAAAATAAATTGTTTTTATACAGGTAAAAGTAAAAAGTATTATAATTATTATTTGATAATCTATATATTATACAAAAGTGAAAGTTTGTCTGTCTGTCTGTCCTTTATGCATTCCTAACCATACATCCAATTGCGATGAAATTTGGTACAGAGTTGGATAAGACCTTTGAGAAGAAGATAGGCTACTTAAAAAAAGGGTAAGTTAGAGGTCCAATCGGGGAGGTGCTTAAACAGGGATTTTGAGATTTACTATGGACATTTTTGTTTATAAATGGTTGCTATTGGTTTTTATTATTATTATTAATGTGATAAGCCTGTTGGCGTAGTGACACTTTAATGTACTTTAGTATAAAATGTCTCAAGTTAGAACCACGGATCGGTGGACCAGTTTTTTCTTATTTATACTTTTTTTATTTTTCTTCTTTATCTATATACACGCGTATGTTTGATTTTTTTTTATTCATCGGATTTTAGTACGTTTAAGTAAGGTTAGGAATTTGCAAAAACGACAAAATTGGTATTACTTTGATACTTTAGAGTTAAATTATACACTTAAGTACAAACCACACGGGTCCGTGATCTACCGGTGGATTGCCTATCTGATAATAAACTGCTCGCATAGTCACAAGCGAATCTCACGGACAACGCCGGTCGGGATGGCTATCTATAGTGCCATATACATCAAAATATAATATAATTTACACTTAAAAATAAATTGCTCCCACGGCGTGTTACACCCAAAAGGAGTTGAACAATCACAATTTTTTTCCTGGTTATTCAGCTAGTAATAAATAAATCATAAACAAATAAATATGTTTCTAGTCTGGGTATTTATAAATTATTATTTTAGATTCGTAGACAAACAAAGAATGTCTTGGATTGACAATACGCTTTTTGCAGTTACTAGATATTTGTAGGTAGGTACCTAATTTGTAATATGATATATCTAATTATCATTTGTTTTTGACGGCTATGCGTGGAAACTAGTAACAGTTTTGAGTAGCTAATTTTTTTTATTACATTGCTCATTTATTGTTTTTATATTGTATTATAATATAAACATTAAAATATAAAATAATTTTCAAACTCAAACATTGAAAAAAACAATATACAGTAGAACTTCCATATAACGGTCACCGAAGGGACCGTAAATAATGACCGCTATTCAGAGGTGCCCGTCCTACAGAGGTAGAATATAACACTAGGATACACTCGACGGGACCAAAAAAATTGACCGTTACATAGAAGTGACTGTCCTATAGAGGTGGCCGTTAACGGAAGTTTTACTGTACTTAACAAATCTGATTGCTTATTTTTTTTATTACTAAGAAGTAATAAGTAAAGTAGACTGTAGACATAAAATATTTGGAAAAAAACTATTAACTATTAAGTACCTACTAAATGATATATTATTATTTATGTAAATGAATAATAACAAGTAATGAGAACAGTGTTAACCCTAACTCCTTATAGTAATAACTCTCAAATGTCTACAGGGAGGTCTAACGAGAATGTTATTTGTTAGGTACAGCCTGTACGAAGATTGAGGACTCAATAGTCTGCATGGGTAGTCTTTTTGTTTTCTCGAAAATACGATTTATAACCCTGAGATCCTAACAATAAAACCTAAAAACATATGTTATACTTGTACATCTAATTAACGTTTTTTCTAGTGTTTTGTATATTTGTATAGAAATTATATTTGAATATAACATCTGCTTAACTAATTTATACAGTAGCATCAAATTTATACAAAGATAAATGTGTGAAAATTACGTTTTATAATACATCAAATTAACAGAACAGTCTCATCACATGCCATACCAAATAATAAGTATGTAATCTATGTATATAAAAGTGTATTGTTTTACTTTTATTTCTTAGTTAGGTTTATAGTTACATCTACACTCATTAGTTTAAATGCTAAATGCAATATTAACATTTAAAAATACATGTATTATTTCATATAAAGAGTATTCGTTATAGATACAAATATACAATATAGATTAAACTCTACACATAAAATATAAATTAGAACAAATCTTGAAATCTCTATGTTATTTACAGGTACTTAGATTTTATAACTAAAATACAAGGTGGGCACACGTGTTTTTACATTTTCCCATAAGGTTAACAAAAGAAAACCTATCATGGGATAACACGGTGCTCATTCTGTACATAAAAATAAATTTTAAGTACCTTTGCTCTTAATAGTAAAAAACTCATTTATAACTTATAATAAATAATAATTCCTGCTTTCGAGTAAATAATAGTGTTATAAATATATACCTACATTAAAATCGTGGAATAGTGTTTCATTTAAAAATATATAATAAAATTAAACATGACTTTTTCAATATAAATTATATATAATTATTTAAATACACGATTGAATATATTATTTTAAAACATGATATTATTGAAATTAAAATAATAATAGGTACAATTTTTCGGATAAATATTTTATAATATTATACTTTATAAACAATTAAGTACCAATTACTAAACGTAAAACTAGTTTTTCAATAAATTAAAATCCTAATAACTTGTCTGTTTAATTATAGGTTAAACAATATGCGTGTTTTATTCTGTATAAAATAAAATAAGGTAAATGGAGTAATAAATAGATTTATACCAAAGTTCAATAAACTAAAAAGAAATAATATGTATATTTTTTCAAAGAAACGTGTAGTAATACAGATATATTCTATAACTATCTATATAATCTAGTAAATAAAATAATGTTTTTTTTTAAATAATATAATTCAAAAACAAACAATAGTAAAATGTTTGCGAAAAAATATCAATATTGAATAACTTGAATCTCAATCACCTGTCATTAATATTCTCATTGTCACTGGAAAAAAATTTACGATTTAATGTTGATTGAAACAATTAAAATTCTTAATCGTTATCTACAAATAGCTAAATTAAGTCACATTAGATAAAACCTTACATTTGCAAGAATGAGAAAAGTAGATGAAATTCGAAGAAAGAAATTCACAAAGAGTGGGAAAAATTTAATTTAAAATAACCATAACTGAAATATAATCAAACAAGGTACAAAACTGCGAAACCTACAAAATAGAAATAGAATCTCGATTAAAATATACGTGTAATATAGACTATTTATATAGTCATAAGTTAATAATATAAATTATGAGAAACTAAATTTGCGACTATTTAAAATCACATTAAAAATGAATATTGTGGATGCAATGCAATATAATAATGTGTACTTAAAAAACGATTAATACTAATGTGTTCCAGCAATGAAGATTGAAATGCAACAATTATTATAAAAATTCTCGTAGGTACCAAATAACATTAATAATGAACATTATTTATAAAATATAAGTAGGAATAAATCAAAATATTTACTATAATATTTTAAAGTTGCAGTTCAGAAAATGTAATAACGATAAACTATAGTATGTTCCAATTTTTGCTCTATATTTGTGACCGCCCCTTAAGTGAAGATTCCCTAGGATTTATTAAACTTTGGACAGTCATAATTTATAATATAAAATCGATTTATTGAGTATTAAACAGAACAAAAAGACGGGGAATTAACGTTTTAATACTATACATTACAATAATATAACATACCTACTTGAAGTCAAGAATCTCTGAACAACTTTTATTTTCAAATATTATTATCTAAGAATATAATATGTCATAGGTCTATCGATCTATGCCTTTATGCCCTATGGAGTTTTTGAAAAAAAAAGCCAGGAAAAAAACTCCGGAAAAAAATACATTTAATTTAATTATTATTCTTTATTAGTTATTTTTTAATGTCATAATATACTAGGTGTAATTTTTCTTCTTTATAAATAATTTATATTATACCTACCGACATAACTTAGGTAGCTACTATATTTTTGATGCTTTTGTTTTTATCTTACTTTATATTTTTATTTATATTTCGTATGATAGATTATAAAAGTTTTTATAATATTATACGAGTATGCAATTACATAATATAATTTTATATGATTAATAAAAACAATGTTGTGTGGATCTACTTACCAGACTTACCTATTGTTATTAAATGTGATATAAAAGTACAAAAATGAATAATTATATTAAATTTGTTTGAAGAACGACAGTAAATAATGTCGAAAATAGTGTTAAATAATAACAATAATACATATACCAATTGGAAATTCATGTCTGTATACAAGATATAAAAAAATGCTTCGATCTTCAACTTTAAGGGTATAGTTTCTGATTGTAAATTGGATTTAGTACTCTAGTAGGTACTTTTAAGAGGTCAAAATAGAAAATTCATGGAATAACAAAGTGAAATAAAAAAAAGATCAAGAATTTTTACGAAAAACCAGTATTTGATTTTGTTTTAGATTCTGGGTGAAACGATGAATGTATTGATTTTACAATGATGTGTGTTTTTTTTTTATCACGATTTGGGGCAGTAAAACTGCTTCGGTTTTCTTCAACAGTATCTTGTTCGATGGGAAAGTGAATCTAGATGGTGCATTCGGGAGGTCAAATTTTAAAATTCCTAATAGTTTTCAAAAGCGACCGGAAAAACAACATAACATTTTTCTAAAATTTTATTTGATGGGTAAAAAAGCGTGAAAATTTAATGCAAGGCTCCTGGTATATTGTTACAATAGCAGTTGAAAAATATTAAAAATACATAGGCACAATTTATTTTTATAAGCATTTAAAGTTTGAATTGTGACAAAATTTATCAAATTTGAAATTTAATAATTATTTTGTAGTTAAAAATTTATAAAATGTTCAACCTTTATAGCTAAGGATTGAAAATTTAAAACAAGGTTTCACGAATAAGTTTAATATATAAATTGCTTAATTCACAATAATATCATAGGTTGACTGACCGTTTTCGCTCAGAATCGTTTTTCTTATATATAATGATATTATATCATTGAATTCAAATTTAACACCATCCATTACAGTAAACCACTTGTAACATACAGTACAGCAGAGCGACATCCACTTACTCACTTTTTTGGTTTAAGTTAACAAATATTATGCAAAACGATACCAAAACGACGTATTAATCAAGTGAATTTGGCTAAACTTGTGTTATCAGATGTATTAGCCAAAGCATTACATGCGGCAGCCATATGGAGATCATTAAACTTTGTCCTGCCAGTGATTTTTCCACGTGGATCAATATTGAAGTAATCGAAGAAAAGCCTCTTCGAAGTATTACGATACTGGAGGATAACATAGCAGATTTCCGGAAATTGAGCATTGAAAACGGAGCAGATCTACAACAGCCGTTCACTGCTATGTAGAATGAGATTTTTATGTCGAAAATCAAATCGGTCCTGCCAGTAATTTTTCCACGGTGATTCAATGTTTTATGTTTATGTGATCGAAGAATAGTCTCCTGGAAAAATTGAGATGCCGGAGGATCAAGACTTGTCTGCTGACATTGTCGGTTACCGGCCAGAAGCTGTAACAGCTGAACGAGTTCGACGTGGCCGCTTTAATCGGTTATGGGGAGGTGACTCCTTAAAGTCGATAGGAGGTTGTGCTGCTGGTGCAATGTACCTGGTACCATAGTCAGTACGGAAATGATATGAGCTCGTCTGATTCTGTGAGACGACGAGTATAGTTTAAATTTGGAGGATGGCAAATCTGTGTTGATTCTTTGTTCACCCTGTGTTCATCCTGTGTTTATCATGTGTTTATCCTGTGTTTATCATGGGTTCATCCTGTGTTATTGATCAAGGTAATTACCGGATATGTTATAAATATTTACAAGATATGTTACCTATTTGCTATTAAGTGCATAATAATTTTGTTCCATGTATATTATGTATTTATGTATCATAAATGAAAATTACTTTTTTACAAATCACTTATTAATTCAATTGACTGGTAGGTATATAAAATAAAACATTTAATAACGTGATAATTCTTAACGATGTAATTAACTAAAATGCAGATTCACAATATTGAAAATGTGGCTGCAGTGTGTTATAAAATTTATTAAACAAGTAATTGTCGTTATTTTTGACGGGAATACCTTAGTTACAAAATTGAATATTTTAACTTACCAAAATCATTGGCAAAGACCAAAGTTCGTTATTTTGACAGATGTTTTAAAAGCTACTTTATAACAATAATATTATAATAATTGCACTATTTTATGCAAAAATATAGAATTAAAACACTGAATAATTTTAAATTATTTGTATACAATTTATATTTTGATAAAGAGTGTCTAATGCGCCCTAACTTGTTAGAAACGAAGTCCTTCACATAGACTAATAAGTAATAACTATCTACTACCGTCTACCACTAACTATATATCTACAATAAAAATGTCTATTATATAAACAATTTATTTCGTAACTTTTTCGTCCAACGAAAACGCACAAGCAATATGTGCTATATTTTCATCTAAGTGACAAGCCTATATATAGGAGTAGTATCTTCATGGTCAGCTCAAACGAGGACGCCCACGTGATCTTATTACACACTAACAATAATAAAAAAAATATAAGTTTATATCTATGTCAAATTATATAATATCTAATATTTATTATTAGTACCTCATATTTTACTAATTTTATTATTATTACTTTATCCTTATTGTTGTTATTATATGAATAGTAATAAATATCTTTACATCGGAAAACTTGTAGTAAACTTAGTAAACTAAGTTCCACCAATCAATGTACATTTTTTTAAATAATTATTGTTGTATAGGTATTGTTTAATAATGACAAAAGAATTCTATAACATTAAGTTCAGATGACCATGTCAGGAAAACTTTATTATAGTAAAAAAAATTAAACGCACATATCGATTTCTATTTTGAATATTTTAATTTTGTCGGCACTTTCACGTGGTATGCTAAATATGTATGTAAGTAATATGTAATAAGGAAACAATGTTTATTTTTTTATCTGCAATAAGTTAATTTTTTATTTTATATAATACCTAGTGAATAATACTAACTGTATAACCCGACTTCGCTGCACAGGGAAAAAAGACCAATAATAGAACTTCATGAGACACAATAATTTATATTAGTAATCATAAATACTTATACTTATATAACTAATTACGTATTTACCATTAATGTAAATGGTAAGTGGTAACTGAGAAAGATTTAAATAGTGTGTATTTAACTATTTAAGAATTAAATTATTTATATATATATATATATATATGTTAAATTCCAATAATATCCAGGACACCCTCCGGCCACCACCCTTCAAATAGAGTGTTTCGTCACACTTACAGCAATGGCATGTTATATTGTTGTATCCAGCGCCGGATTAAAACTTTTCGGCCCACGGAGATTTTAAATTTCTATCGGAGTCAAGAATTAGCCCATTCAATCAAGAAATGTGTACCTTATTTTTTGTTTAACTTACACTACAAACAAAGAAAGTTGAAAGAAAATAGGTACTGATTTTTTTTTTATCATCACATTTTTCTAGTTGTGAATTAATGCATAATTGTTTCACACATTTACAAATTATCGAATAGTGTGTTAATAGTTACTTATGCCGGGTCGCATGAAAAATGTATTAATTTAATGATTCGATAAAATGTAATGAACCAATGGGCCACTAAATCATATTAAAGTAAGTACCACCAGCTCACAATTGATCGGTTAAATGTTTAATGATTGTTCATACGATCCAGCATTAATCAATATACTACTGCAAAGACAATTTCTTTATTTTTCATTTATTGGTTATCTATGCTCACAATAAAGCTATACCAAAATAGAAATATTAAAAAACAAAAAATATATAAGTCTAGAGTTAGATGTATATATTTACCTATTTCATCTTGCACTCATGATCATAGTATAATCATTTTTTAGATATTTTTTTTATAACATTATAAGTTTAAAACTTGATTTGCTTTTAGATATATATATTTTGAGGGTTTGTAATTTGCACCAAAATAAGGGCACCATAATAATTGGCACCATCGTAAGTAGTAAAAAATAGTGCTAAAATAGTGTTTTGCACTAAAATAATCTATATTTTATATGACATTAAGAATATGTTATTCGATTTGGGGGAGTATGGTTAGTGGTTGCGAATGGCTGGTTCGTACCGCGACAGTTCTCTTAGGGCAGATACGGGGTCTAGAGAGAGAGGCCGCCATCCCCCACCCGGACATGAAAGATACCTACGGGTGCCCACTTGAAAATTCTGCCAAACTAAAACACGCGTTCTTACAAAAATCTACAGTACTCTCCCCCACAGTTAAAACCACCCAATAGCCTAAGTTGCAGCGGGTTAATTAATAAAAGAAAAAAATATATACTAATTACAAAATATATATTTTACACAGGTGGAAGACATGCGCGCCAAAATGAGATAAGAAAAAAAGTCGTATCGTGTATCGTACGAAATCGCCAAAATCCTATAGGTACCTGTGTGCGACGGTTAATAGATTTATTATTGTCAAGTTTTTATAAGATTGAAAAAATCAAATGATTTATTAAAATTATATTTATTAGTATGTATGTTATAATTTAACAATTTATTATTGACATTTTTTTTTATAAGATCGACATTTTTAAATAACTACTTATATAAAATATTAATTTTGGCGTAAATGATTTGTCATTTTTGTACCTTTGGCGTTTATTTCATAGAGTCATTTTACACAAAATATATTTTTGTTCATTAAAAATATAAATTATAACCATGTTTACACAAATCGCTAATAAGTTTAACTATATAGATAGTAAATGACATTTCGTTTATAAAAAGTTTCAAACAGTATACATTATTTACTGTACACGTTGCACTAAAATAAAATGATTGTATAGGTATCGATTAAAAATAATGACATATTATCAAATTTAAACATATCCTCAATTAGTTTTCTAGGCCTCTAGGGTGCGTCTCATTCTTTGGATAACTGCAGTGACAATCGTGTACATGACAATTTATGCGACCAAGGAAAATATATAAGAAGTAGATTAAAATAATAGTATATTACACAGTAGTATATACGTATACAGTGTACACATCATTGTATTTTTAACCATTGGTACTGTATAATAAAATAGCGTAGGATATAATATAGAATATTAAGTAGGTATCTACGCACCTTTAAATATTATACAACAAATAATGATTTTTTTATGTAATTATGTTGGGTAATTTTTTTAATACACGAATAACGTAATAATATTACGGTACATATTATACATTTTATAGCTAAGACGTTTATAAATGATTATTCACTCATATCATACAGAGTGATTCACCAACAGCTCACCCTCTTTTCGTTCTTCAATAATGCAGTTATTCAAAATCTGATTTTTGAAATTTTTAAATATATATTGCCATATAGGTATACTTACTTAATAATCAGGTTTTTAAATTCTTGAAATTTATGTACCACAAAACTGATACAAGCTTCCATTTAAATGTATTATTAAAGGAAAAAATGGGGTGAGCATTCTTGGTAAATTACTCTATATATACATGTATAACAATGTTATTAAATTCAAACTTCATAGAAATATGAAGATAATTATATGCAAGGGAAAAAATTGTCTTATTTTACTTTTAACCTTTATATCAATAATTATTTTAATATAATATATATATATCATTCGTCATACATTATTTATTTATGTATAACAGTTTTTTTATTTTTAATCAATATTTGTATACAAAACAAGTAATAAAAAAGGTGGGTAAGTGGATGTCGCTCTGCTGTACAGTAGGTTACAAGTGGGTCATTGTATAATGGATAGTATTAAATTTGAATTCAATGATAGGTATAATATCACTGTATAAGAAAAACGATTCTGAGCGGAGACGGTTTTTCAGTCTAGGTATTAGACATACCTATTATAGGTATTAAGGTATACTTATCTATAGTATTAAAAAAAAATTGACCTATAATAGGTATCAATAATAAATTCCAAATTAATCATATCACAATATCCATTAGGTAACGCGTTATACATCAACAACAAACTGTGGTACTATCATAGATATATAATAGTATACTTTAGAAGTTTCAAGTACCTACAAGTAATATTATACAATCACAACAAAATAACTAAAATAGTTATTCCAGGTTTTTTAATATGTAATTTCGTCCAAATTTGAACTTAAAATGACTATAAAAATAAACTGTGCTTATGTATTTCTTAGAATTTTTGGTAACAGAATTAAATATTTACGAGAAATCTTGTTTTAAATTTTCAATCCTTAGATATAAAAGATGAACATTTTATAAATTTTTAACTACAAAATAATTATTCAATTTTAAATTTGATAAATTTTGTCAAAATTTCAACTTCAAATGCTTATAAAAAAAAATGTGTGCCTATGTATTTTTAATATTTTACAATTGCTATTGTAACAATATATCAGGAGCCTTGCATTAAATTGTCACGCAATTTTACCAAACAAATAAAATTTTATTGATATTTTTAGAAAAAAAACTAAAAAAAAATGAAAACTGACAATGTCCGTAAAGAGCTCAAAATAAGTCAAAATATTTTGAAAATGTTATGGTGTATAGAAAATGCTAATATAAACATTCAGTCAAAATTTCATGTATCTACGGTCATTTTTTTTAAAGTTACACCAAAAACCAAATTCAATTTTGTGAAAAATCGATTTTGCGTAAAAATTCCCGTTTTTCCTTAATTTTTCTTTGGTTTTTCTTGGCGCTTTTGAAAATTACTGAAAATTTTAAATTTTGACCTCCCCAATGCACCAACGATATTCACCTTCCATTCGAACAAGATACTGAAGTTGAAAATCGAAGCATTATTTCGACTACTTGTCGTATACACAGACCCAAAAAAAAATTTAAAAAAAAATTAAAAAAAAAAAACACATCATTGTAAAATCAATACATTCATCGTTCCACTCAGGATCTAAAAATATGAGAATCAGTACTTATATACGCTCTAGTGCTCTACCATGAATCATGATCGTTTTTCCTCTTTAGCTATTATTAATATTGAAAGATATGTATCGAATAATATAAATGCTGAAGATATTTTAGAGATATATTCTAAAGAAAATAGACGTTTAATGTTGTAACAGTAAAAAAAAAAAAAATAGAATATTTTAATAAAACCTTTGATTGTCACACGTTATTTGTATTTTTTATATAAATTTGCAGATGTACCGGTTGGGGGGGGGGGTTG
>NC_042494.1:105292137-105292992 GCF_005508785.2 Acyrthosiphon pisum
TACGATTGGACGTACAAGTGCACAATATATTGCTTTGAGGGAAGCGGAGAGCTTAAAGTCACTAGATATTCTTTTGACGAATCCTAATACCTTTAGGGCTTTGCATGTAACTCTGTCTATGTGAGCTCTAGGACAAAGAGAGGGAGTAAAAGTAAAACCGAGATCACAGATGCTAGAGTCAGCTGGAATCAAATTAGAGCCATTTAATGAGTAGTGATGAGTAATAGGAGTGCGACTTCTTGTGAATGTCATCGACCGGCACTTTTCAATATTTAATGTGAGACCGAGAGATTCAGCCCATGCGGAGAAATTATTTAAATCATCCTGGAGTTTGTGACAATCATCGACAGAGTTAATTTCGAGGAAAATCTTCATATATACTAATTACAAAATATATATTTTACTCAGGTGGAAGACATGCGCGCCAAAATGAGATAAGAAAAAAAGTCGTATCGTGTATCGTACGAAATCGCCAAAATCCTATAGGTACCTGTGTGCGACGGTTAATAGATTTATTATTGTCAAGTTTTTATAAGATTGAAAAAATCAAATGATTTATTAAAATTATATTTATTAGTATGTATGTTATAATTTAACAATTTATTATTGACATTTTTTTTTATAAGATCGACATTTTTAAATAA
Source organism: Acyrthosiphon pisum (assembly GCF_005508785.2). Lineage (NCBI taxonomy): Eukaryota > Metazoa > Arthropoda > Insecta > Hemiptera > Aphididae > Acyrthosiphon > Acyrthosiphon pisum. The sequence continues at coordinate 105,292,782 of NC_042494.1, forward strand.
CTACTTATATAAAATATTAATTTTGGCGTAAATGATTTGTCATTTTTGTACCTTTGGCGTTTATTTCATAGAGTCATTTTACACAAAATATATTTTTGTTCATTAAAAATATAAATTATAACCATGTTTACACAAATCGCTAATAAGTTTAACTATATAGATAGTAAATGACATTTCGTTTATAAAAAGTTTCAACAGTATACATTATTTA
>NC_042494.1:105293042-105294068 GCF_005508785.2 Acyrthosiphon pisum
TCTGGCTTTTATATTTAAGTATGTGCAATTAGTAATATTTTTAAAATTTCGTTTACACTGCTTATAGCACTGTATATAATTGTTTTATTACAAAATACAATATCATATATAATTGCAAATATCAAAATTTAATTCTATAATTTTATACTACTTTACTTTATTTTTATCAATAATTTTATTTTATATTTGCTAATTTACCTCCCCTATTTTACGGGCTATATGTTGTAATCGTCTATATATTAACATATGAGGGCACCTGGTACATGCCCAAATTTTCAATCCTTAGCTATAAAAGTTGAACATTTTATACATTTTTAACTACAAAATAATTATTATGTTTTAAATTTGATAAATTTTGTCGAAAATCGAACTTTAAATGCTTATAAAAAAATTTGAGCCTATGTATTTTTAATATTTTTCAACTGCTATTGTAATATTATATCAGGAGCCTTGTATTAAATTTTTACACTTTTTGGCCCAACAGATAAAATTTTATTGATATTTATAGAAAAAAAAACTAAAAAATTGAAAACTGACAATGTCCGTAAACAGCTCAAAATAAGTCAAAATGGAATGGTGTATTGAAAATGCTAGTATATACAATTAGTAGCTATATTAAGCTAGTTAACATTTCATGTACCTACGATTATTTGATTAGAGTTACACCAAAAATCAAAATCGATTTTCTCGAAAACAGATTTTGCGTAAATATCCAAGTTTTTCCTTAATTTTTCTTTTGTTTTTCACGGCGCTTTTAAAAACATCTTAGAAAGTATCAACTAGATTCACTTTCCTATCAGAAAAGGTACTGTTGAAGAAAATCCAAGCACTTTTACTGTCCTAAAAGGTGATGACAGACACAAAAATAAAAAATAAAAAACACACATCATTATAAAATCAATATATTCATCGCTCTGCTCAGAATCTAATAAAATTTGAAACTGAAAATGTTCCTAAACGGTTCAAAACAAATCAAAATATTTTGAAAATTGTATCGTGTATAGAAAATGCGAATATAAACAACCA
>NC_042494.1:105294168-105296734 GCF_005508785.2 Acyrthosiphon pisum
AAAAATATGAAATTCAAACGCTCATAAAAATTTATTTTGATTTGCTTGAAGATATTTTTTTTTTATAAAGATAGACAAACTTATGAATGATCTTGTATTACATTTTCAAATCTTGGATTTAAAAAGAAAAAATTTTATGAATTTCTAACTCAAAATAATTTGCAAATTTTTGTCATTTTTACGTATTTTGTCAATATTTGAACTTTAAGTGCTTATAAAAAAAAAATTGTGACTATGGTTTTTTAATTTTTTTCATCTGCCTTTGAAACAATATACTAGGAGCCTTCTATTAAATTTTCAAGCTTTTTTAACCACATATAAAATTTTATCGATATTTATAGAAAAAAAACTAAAAAAAATGGAAACTGAAAATGTCCGTAAAGAGCTCAAAATATTTGGAAAATGTTATGATGTGTAGAAAATGCTAATACCTATATACATTTAGTCAAAATTTCATGTACTTGCGGTCATTTGTTTAAGAGTTGCACCAAAAATCAAAATCAATTTTCTCGAAAACAGATTTTGCGTAAAAATTCCCGTTTTTCCTTAATTTTTCTTAGTTCTTTATATTAGTTCTAAAAAGAAAAATTTTTACGAATTATTAACTCAAAATAACTTGCTAATTTTCGTGATTTTTACATATTTGTCAAATTTTTGAACTTTAAATGCTAATAAAAAAAAAACTGTGTCTAAGGATTTTTAATATTTTTCAAATGTCATTGTAACAATTTAGTAGGAGCCTTGTATTAAATTTTCAAGTATTTTTACTCAACAAATAAAGTTTTATTGACATTCATAGAAAAAAAAAACTAATTAAATTGGAAACTGAAATTGTCAGTATACAGCTCAAAACAAATCAAAATATTTTGAAAATTTTATCATGTATAGAAAATGGAAATTTAAACAACCAGTGAAAATTTCATGTATCTACAGTCATTCGTTTTAAAGTTACACCAAAAACCAAAATCAATTTTCTCGAAAACAGATTTTGCATAAAAATTCCCGTTTTTCCTTAATTTTTCTTTTGTTTTTCACGGCGTCTTTGAAAACTATTGGAAAAATTTTACTTTTGACCCCCCAAAGTACCAACTAGATTCACTTTCCTATCAGAAAAGGTACTGTTGAAGAAAATCCAAGCACTTTTACTGTCTTAAAAAGTGATGACAGACACAAAAAAAAAATAAAAAAATAAAAAAATGAAAAAAAAAACTCACATCATTGTAAAATCAATATATTCATCGTTCTACTCAGAATCTAAAAATTAAATTATCTTTTTCAGAAATATATAATTTTTTACTGTCCTTAACTTTACATAAAAAGTATTTTTTTAATCGAATTTCATCACTTTCATTTTTGCTTACTCATTTTATATAGTTTATAAATTTATATTATATTATACTATGTATAGCATATACACTAAAATAGAATTGACTTTTTTTAATGTCATAAATATTTTTTTAAATGTCACAAACTCACAACTGATATTAATTTGTTGTTGGGTGTGATCTATAAAATAAAGAAACCCAAGAAAGATGCATTAATATCATGATAGCATATAAGATATAATAATAACAGACATTTTACTTTTTGATGATTTATTGTACATATTTTCCTGTTATACACCTAATATAATATAATATATACATTTTTATTGTCTAGTTTGTTTATATTATTAACATATTACCTAATACCAATCTTGTAAAGAAAACTTTTATTTTGTATTTGGAATACATATTCGAAGAAATGAGAACTAAGGTATTCAGAATACGTATTCGAATAGTTCTTATAAAAAATAAAATATTCAGAATACATATTCGAATACTTTAAAAAATACATTAAATGAATAAAAAATACAAATACAAGACGTATTCAGAATACGTATTTGAATACTTTTTAAAAAAGTATTTAAAATAGTATTCGAATAAAAAAAAAGTATTCAAATTTTTTTATTCGGATACTTTACAATACATGTATATACCTACTTATTACTCGTTATTAGTCATTACTTGTAGTAACGTTAAACATGGTCTTGTCTAAGCTATTATATATTGAATAGATATTTTTGACAAACATGTTATTCAACGAATCGCGGGTACGCGTATACATTTTCTAAGTACAAGAACAATAAAATCGCTGTTTAGCCATTTAAAATTAAAAAAAAATTAAATCTTAATTTTGATTACAAAGAATTATTTTATATTATATTACATGTATACATATTAAGTATTAAGTAATTGATAATAACTAATAACTATAAAAACACTATCTAATAATGATTATGGGCTATAAAAGTTATAACCTTATTCTTTGAAAATAAATATCATACCTAACCTAACAATCTATGACAGTGAGCGATAGGAAACAATGATATATCTTTATGATTATTCAATGTTGTAAATTAAATTGTATATTATTATTTTTAGTAGTACAGTTTATATTTTTTTATAATGAACACTGAACTTATATTGTATATTATACCACATAATAAGAACATATATTTCAGATATGATATTAGTTATATTAGAAAATAAAAATATTCAATCTTTCTATAACAATAAATTAGCCA
>NC_042494.1:105296784-105301437 GCF_005508785.2 Acyrthosiphon pisum
TTAACTCTCTTACCAAAAATTCTAAGAAATACATTAGCACAGTTTATTTTTATAGTCATTTTAAGTTCAAATTTGGACGAAATTACATATTAAAAAACCTGGAATAACTATTTTAGTTATTTTGTTGTGATTGTATAATATTATTAGTGGGTACTTGAAACTTCTAAAGTATACTATTATATATCTATGATAGTACCACGGTTTGTTGTTGATGTATAACGCGTTACCTAATGGATATTGTGATATGATTAATTTGGAATTTATTATTGATACCTATTATAGGTCAATATATTTTTAATACTATAGATAAGTATACCTATAATAGGTATGTCTAATACCTAGACTGACAAACTGTTTCCGCTCAGAATCGTTTTTCTTATACAGTGATATTATATCATTGAATTCAAATTTAATACTATCCATTATACAGTGACCCACTTGTAACTTACTGTACAGCAGAGCGACATCCACTTACCCACCTTTTTTTTGTGATTAAATATCAAGAATTTTATATAAATCAAATATCCGAAAATATTTCAGAAGAAATTAAAACTATAAACCAAAAAGAATACATGTATATATTATGTTTGAAAAAAAATATGTCTTCTTAATGAATGTGAAACAATTAACAAAAATATGTAAATAATTATCCATATATTAAATAAATCGGGTTCCCAAAATGACTTACTAATTTATATAATATGTAAGTCTATGTAGCTGACGTTATTCTCATCACATACAAATAACTTATCTTCATGTGGGACATTCTGTTATAATTTTTTTATTAACATTATGAAAGAATATATGAAATTATATTTTGGGTTATACTTTAATTACGATAATAAATTGAGATCTATTCAGATTTAATTTAATTTTCAACGTTACCGCACATAATTCAAGTACTGATTTTAACATAAAATTCTAAAGTAAAGTTGTAAACATTTTTTAAACCAGATTTAGTTATAAAGATTATATTTTAGGTTTTTAATGTAAATTCTATTCATTTTTAATGTACTTTATCTTTTTATTTTTAAGTAAGAGAAAAAAAATTGATTACACAATAGTAATATTATATTATTATTCTTTAGTATTTTTATACTATTTCTATCAAGGTAATCACTATTAATTAATACATTATTTCGGTTACGTGTGTACGTACCATTATTTTAAGTATCTTCGCCATTCAATTGAAAATTAATAACAATATATTGGTTAATCATACATCTATACATTATGGTTATTATATCCTTTAGTTTGGAACTATTCTTGTACATACTTAATTACTAAACTACTACCAGACTACCTATATATTTATTGAAACCATTAGTTGGAGATTTTCCATTTACATCAATGATTATGAGACTATTGTTATAGCCGTATTCTTGTGTTAATTACTTACCTACTAGTTAGTAGTTTTAATGTTATGTGAAAGGTCAATTATTAATAATTAATAGCAGCATGTTAAATTCACAACTTATAAAAGTAATTAAAATCATGCGTTGGGCAATGAGTATTTTTTACAAACACAATAATGACATATTAGTGTCTGAGCATGAAGTGATAAATTGTTTTAAAAATATCAGGTTATCCCTAGACTGTCATTATTTTAATTAAGCTCCCAAATGGCAAATTGTATTATTAAGAGTACATAAATGAGTAAATATACCATGAATGTACCTAGAGAACGACCTTGATAGCCTGGGCGGAAAAATGACTTTGGGGAAAACTGTATAAATTTACGAAAATCTTTTATGACGCCTCCGAGAAGGATTAAAGTAACCTGTCTGTTACAATTAGGAATGCACTGATTTTACATGTATTGGTCATTGTTTTGTTTTATATTCGTTATTATAATACCATTGATAAAAGTTTCAACACCTTCAACTATTTAAGTATGATTTCTAGACGTTATGTCCACATTATTATGTCGGCAACAATGAAGTCCATTAAAATAATGTATACGATAAATAAATTCCATTTCTATTCAAATGTCAATGAATATTTTATCCACTAATTAAAAAATTCACTGGTTAAACTAAATATTAAAACTATTTTTAAAATTTATACGACATTGTTTTTATTATAGTATTTATTAAACAAAATATATGTATCATATATATCTACGCTAATAATATTTATAAATATAATTGTATTTATTCACTAGCTGTTGATAAAACAAATTCGTATAACACATCATATTTTATATTTCCATATTTCAGAAGTCAATAAGAAAATTAAGACCCCAATTTGTCTCTAACACATAATTTCTGATACGTATTGTCTAATTTATAGTATAAGTGGTAATATTATTATGGCAATGCATAAGCACGGTCTAAGATGCCTAAACATACTCAACGTACATCGTTGTCCATGGTTATAATAGCTATTAAAATTGTATGAATGCTTGTCCCCTAAAGTAGTACCTAATAGTAGGTTACAAGTGGGTCACTGTATAATGGATAGTATTAAATATGAATTCAATGATATAATATCACTGTATAAGAAAAACGATTCTGAGCGGAGACGGTTTGTCAGTCTAGGTATTAGACATACCTATTATAGGTATACTTATCTATAGTATTAAAAATATATTGACCTATAAACAAATCAAAATATTTTGAAAATTTTATCATTTATAGAAAATGGAAATATAAACAACCAGTGAAAATTTCATGTATCTACAGTCATTCGTTTTAAAGTTACACCAAAAACCAAAATCAATTTTCTCGAAAACAGATTTTGCATAAAAATTCCCGTTTTTCCTTAATTTTTCTTTGTTTTTCACGGCGTCTTTGAAAACTATTGGAAAAATTTTACTTTTGACCCCCCAAAGTACCAACTAGATTCACTTTCCTATCAGAAAAGGTACTGTTGAAGAAAATCCAAGCACTTTTACTGTCTTAAAAAGTGATGACAGACACAAAAAAAAAATAAAAAAATAAAAAAATGAAAAAAAAAACACACATCATTGTAAAATCAATATATTCATCGTTCTACTCAGAATCTAAAAATTAAATTATCTTTTTCAGAAATATATAATTTTTTACTGTCCTTAACTTTACATAAAAAGTATTTTTTTAATCGAATTTCATCACTTTCATTTTTGCTTACTCATTTTATATAGCTTATAAATTTATATTATATTATACTATGTATAGCATATACACTAAAATAGAATTGACTTTTTTTAATGTCATAAATATTTTTTTAAATGTCACAAACTCACAACTGATATTAATTTGTTGTTGGGTGTGATTTATAAAATAAAGAAACCCAAGAAAGATGCATTAATATCATGATAGCATATAAGATATAATAATAACAGACATTTTACTTTTTGATGATTTATTGTACATATTTTCCTGTTATACACCTAATATAATATAATATATACATTTTTATTGTCTAGTTTGTTTATATTATTAACATATTACCTAATACCAATCTTGTAAAGAAAACTTTTATTTTGTATTTGGAATACATATTCGAAGAAATGAGAACTAAGGTATTCAGAATACGTATTCGAATAGTTCTTATAAAAAATAAAATATTCAGAATACATATTCGAATACTTTAAAAAATACATTAAATGAATAAAAAATACAAATACAAGACGTATTCACGAATACGTATTTGAATACTTTTTAAAAAAGTATTTAAAATAGTATTCGAATAAAAAAAAAGTATTCAAATTTTTTTATTCGGATACTTTACAATACATGTATATACCTACTTATTACTCGTTATTAGTCATTACTTGTAGTAACGTTAAACATGGTCTTGTCTAAGCTATTATATATTGAATAGATATTTTTGACAAACATGTTATTCAACGAATCGCGGGTACGCGTATACATTTTCTGTGTTTTTTTTACTGATTACATTGAAGTACAAGAACAATAAAATCGCTGTTTAGCCATTTAAAATTAAAAAAAAATTAAATCTTAATTTTGATTACAAAGAATTATTTTATATTATATTACATGTATACATATTAAGTATTAAGTAATTGATAATAACTAATAACTATAAAAACACTATCTAATAATGATTATGGGCTATAAAAGTTATAACCTTATTCTTTGAAAATAAATATCATACCTAACCTAACAATCTATGACAGTGAGCGATAGGAAACAATGATATATCTTTATGATTATTCAATGTTGTAAATTAAATTGTATATTATTATTTTTAGTAGTACAGTTTATATTTTTTTATAATGAACACTGAACTTATATTGTATATTATACCACATAATAAGAACATATATTTCAGATATGATATTAGTTATATTAGAAAATAAAAATATTCAATCTTTCTATAACAATAAATTAGCCATTAAGTACCTATATTGGCTCTACCCAGTGACGGGATTTTATGACGCCTAGGTGTAAAAGTGGATGGCCATTATTATGTGGTGTGGATGGTTTGGATGGTTAGGATGGCAAGGGGTGTTGTAGTAATTAATAATATAAAACAAAAATAAAAATATTTACAGTCACATATTAATAACCAATTATACTATATATTATTTCAAAGGGACAAAGAGTGGGTAGGTGATATATATGCTGTGCGCATCGTGGTTTATTATTGTTAACTACGCCACTGGCTCTACCCATATCTAAAATATCTATCCAGTAGCCAGTGATC
>NC_042494.1:105301537-105326968 GCF_005508785.2 Acyrthosiphon pisum
GCTATATAATATTGTAATAAATGTAAATAGGTTATTGGTATATATTGTCATATTAAGATAAAAAATATTGCCCTTTATTCAATGTGCTCGATGCATGTAATTAATTTTGAATTTTAAATTCATTATAACTGCAGACTTTAATTTTGACTTAATTTGTGCAACCACAGAAGACAGAACTGATCATTTATAAATTAAACACAATGAAACATTTTGTAACACTAAATGAGAGGTTTTCGTCAGTCTTCCCATACCTACAGACAGCTGAACATCAGGTAAGCGGAGAACAGTCCAGATGCAGGGCGACTATACGCTATTATTTACTCGTGAACGTAGATTTTTATCTTTTTTTGTTTTTTTTTTTGTGTTTTTTCTTTAGAAATTCAATATTATATTGATAGAGAAAAATTCAAATAAATTCAATATTTAATAACAGTAAAAGTAGTATAACAACATTAACCTGCACAGTTTATATGTTGTACAGATAATTCAAAAATTGTATCAACTTAAAATAAAGATTTTTTTTTTTTTTAAATCCATTCTTTAGGAATTGCCACAACGGCATAATTCATTCTCAAATCTCAATTCATTTTTTAACTCTTCTTTTTAAAAACTAAAAACAAATAATGGGGTGACTGTTACACGAATATTGTAGATTTCTAAAATATTTTCTATTAATATATTATTATGTCCCATTGTCCCTGCATAAATATATCATATCGTGCTGGTTCTCTAATACCTACCCAAATGCGCGGCTTAATATATAGTGACTCCATCATGTTCAATAAACCTTCATAGAAATAACAAATCCTGCATTTTTTGAATTGTTTACTTCTTACATGTGATTTTGATATATTATATTTTCTCACACATTATGTAATGGCTAGAATAAAATATAATCCCTTAATAAATATTATTACGTAACGTTTGAGTAATTAATATTAAATTTTTACTTGATTGCCATAAGTGATAGCCGTAAAATCAAACCGTAAAAACGTAAAATAACTATTCACGTGACCTACATTATAGTTTATATTTATGTTACTAAGATATATTGTGTAGTACAACTTGATACATATATATACCTATATATACCATATATATATACCTACCTAGAGTATAATTTTTAAATTTATACCAGACGGTCATACTTAGTGTTTCAATGCTGCCCTAAGCATATTATGTATAATTTATGCAATTCAATAAAAATGATGCGGATTTTTAAACTATTCATAAAAGTGTAATGTTATATCATGGTTTTTACTTCTATTGGTGGCATAATATTTATGCTCGAGTCATAATTTTTTATGCATTATAGATATCAGTAGCTTAATGAGCAAAATAAGTTTACATATACATAATTATATTATAATTCATAATATATTTTATATGTACCTACCTAATAATTTTGTCGGTAAATTGTATTAAGACATCACTTTTCCATGAAAATAATGAAATTTCTAAGGATGTGTATTTTAACTGTACCACATTTATTTGAGTTGTATGATAGGAATGATGAGAAAAAGAACTAATATAACATAATATACAAATATAGGCATTAATAGTGATATAGATACTTATTATGTTTTTAATTATTTTAAACTAAAATTTTATAATGTAAACATCTACAAATATTGGATACTCGTCAATTTTCTGTAATTTGAATCCTACTGGCCAATGCTGCCACAAGTTTTTAACCCAGGTCTAAAAAAATAATTAATTACATGTATTATAAAGGCCTTCACATATTGCTTACTAAAATAATTAATTCATAATTGTTGTTAAACTCTATGGACAAGAAATAAAAATGCTTTAATCTTCAACTTCAATGTCTTATCTATTAGAAAAGCGAATTTAGTTGGCATTTTTTGGGTGGGGGGCATATGCGGGGGCTTTAAGGGCCAATATCCTCCCCAAAAAATCTCAAAAGCTATTTGTGCCTATGTTCAATATTAAAAAATTCTCAGTATTTTTCTTAATAATCAGAAAAACTGGAAGTGTTACGCAAAACCAGTCATTGGTTAAGTCGACAATTAGCATTTTCTGTATAGGTACATGATACAATTTATACAATACTTTGACTAGTTTTGAACTATTTATAGACATTTGAAATTTTCTATTTTTTTTCGGCTGATGGTCATATTATTTAAGTATAATATAACATATAGGTAGGTACAATCAGTGTCGTATTTAGATTTTTGTCATGGGGGGCATATGAGCATATGATTTTATCCAGCAGTAGCCTCGCTCATAAAGCTAGAGGCCTTAAGTTAGGACTCCAAAAAATGTTGCATATTATATACAGCCTACGGGGGGAGGGGAATTGATTCCCTTGATCTCACTCCCGTAAATACGCCACTGGGTACAATGGTACATATAATATTATATGTGCATTTATACACATACACATAATACATTTAATTATTTTAAGAACGATAGGTATTTAAATTAATATCCTATGCCGGTTATATTTAAAAAAAACACACAAAACTGTATACTTCACTTTTTTTTTTATATCTTGAAATTCGATGATACTTTAGTCTTCGCTATAGACGGTAGGTAGGTATTCAATAGAATGGCCATTTGTATTGTACAAAATAATAAAAAAAGAAAATGGGATACCTAAGATGAATGTAGTATATAATTTTTTATTAATCGTAGTATCGATGCAACTATACGCAAGGGTAATATTGACGATTCCGATCTTTATTCACTAACCATATTCGAGGTGTGTGGGAAGCATTAACTCGGGTTCGATCAACACGATTCTTTATGTTTATCAAAACAGAACCGCTATACCAATTTATCATGAACCTCGATCTAAATAACGCATTCCAATACATAAATGCAGTATCGTTCCTACCTACCTATACACTTTAAACACTCTGATTATAATCGTTGTTGAAAATGTAAAATTACCTTTTTCCAAGAGTTTTTTCAACATGTTTTATGGATATATTATATATTATACAGTATACACTATGAATAACAATAAAAGACGTACAACAATTTAGATAAATATAAATTTACCTATAGGTTTATTAATTTAAGATAAATTAAATATATAATTTACCAACATTATAAGTATAATTTATATTAATCTGGATATTATGAATAAAGCATTCCCATGTAAATATCAATTCATATTGTTTTTTTTTTATATTAATTAATTAACCAGCGGCAACTTACGCCATTGGGTGGTTTTTAACTTTGGGGGAGGGTACTGTAGGTTAAACACGTGTGTTCGTTAGTTTTGGCAGATTTTTTAGTGGTCACCCGTTATAGTTATCTACCATGCCCGGGTGGGGGATGGCGGCACTTCTCTCCGGACACCGTGACTTGACCGAAGAAAAATGCCGCCCGCAGCCGAGGTTTTGAACCGGCGTCGGTGCGCGTCGCAACCGCCGCCTTAGTCAGCTCGGCCACTTCGTCCCCCTCATATCGTATTATAAATGAACAAATAGGTACCTATACTTATTTTAAGTTGTACATTCACAGATTGTAACCATGTAGGTATTATTAAAAAAAAAATAAAAAAGTTTTGAAAGAAAAATATATAGGTATTATATGGATTAGAATTTAGAGGTACATATATAACACAAAAAACAAAAATAACAATATTTTTATAATTTATATGTTTCAAAAATTATTAGTATAAAATATCAAAATTATGATAGAATTTGTAACAATTATATTTGGCTCTTAAATATTATTACATTATTACAAATGATTATGTATTATTTTTCCTTTTTGCAGATTATAATTGGATAGTAGTTTATTTAAACAAGTTTATTTACATAGGTACATATTACAACATCCAACATCATATTATGTACTTTGATTCGAATAATTTGCAATGAGTATGCACTTACATTGTACACAAATACATGGGACGACTCTGACAGATTTGGATAACAATTGTAGATGAGCGGAGTGGAGTGGTACGGGGTTACCCCGCGAAATGTTTGTCCACTTCACTGCTTATCAAAACTTTGAATATTTATAACTCATAAACTACTCATCCAAAATTCGATTTTCATGTATCTAAATACTAAGAAAAATATTCTGCTTTGGAATGTAAAATTAAATCCCAATGTTGTCATTCAAAAAAGTAAAAAACTTAAAAAATTATAAGGATAAAAAATATTTAAAAATATAATTTTTTAAGAAAAACATTGTTTTACAAGCGACTTGAAACTATGAAAAAAAAAATTTTCAAAAAAGTTTACATTTTTTGAAATAATGAGTGTTCAATGATAAAAAATCACCCGGTATATTATCTTTATAATTTACTATAAATAAAAATGTTGTAAAAAAAAGAGCCTAGCCCGTTAAACTAAATAAAAATATAATTTATTTTACATTTTAAGTATTCTGTATAAAGTAATAACTAATAACTAATAAGTATGTTGAATTTTGGATAGACTATACTGAAAATCGTAAACTCAAAAGCAGCACAATCGCATATTCACATGACGTACAGTGTTATATTTTACATCAAAATGAATAGTATCAATTTTTTTTATGTATTACACCTAACTGGATCGTTTCGCACACCGGGCATACCACCCTGAGACAAGTCGTACAATGGACATATTATATATACTAGTATTGAATGATAGACTAAAGAATAATACATATTATATATGATGATCCGTATAATAATAAGGGTGAACAAATATAAAGAACGATCGAATCCGATTCGCACCGGTTGAATTTATGAATGATGAATCCATATTCAATATGAATAAGACTACCGATCTATATATCATGCACATATTATAGTTTTTAAAAACATGAGGTTGGTTTTTTTTTTTACAACTCTTCATTGTAATTTTCAAGTATAGTGGTATTTTGACACCCGATTTAAACCCTACACAGTTCTCAGACGCTCAGTATATATTATATAGTAGTAATATTTTGTATAATATTGATGATTTACAAATAATAATAATAATGATATTATGTGAATGAAGGTTTTATAATATTAATATTTAATTGCTTAATTGCTTAATTATTATTTATATGGAGTGCCTATATTATTATAATAATAATAAATAGCATCTAAATACTCATTAGGGATTTTTATCACGTATTCACATCATTTATCTTCGACCAGAATAATTTAAATTGTATTACCATACACACATTCTAAAATACGTAAACCATTCAAATGTATTAACTTTAATATCATTTAAACCTACATAATTTTTTGATAATAATACATTCCTATATAATACATGAATATATGTATTATATTATATTATATTATATTATATTATATTATACATTTGGAGCCTAGTATAAGCCTAATATTTCTCATAATTAAAAAAAAAAACTAATTTAAATAAACCACGTGATTCCGTCCGTAGTTTGTGTTTTGTCTCTATAACATTCTGTTACTAAAATAGTGTATGATTATTATTTTAAATACTTAATGTAGATATATTTATACTTCATTAACCATGCGTCTTTTATTGTAATTTAATTGACTATAGTCTTTAATCGTGTAAGCGATCGCTAAATTTAAAACTTATTAAACATTTATACTATTCCATATGGGACTAAAAAACAATATAACGTTAACAAGGTACCATTTATAATATATATTATATTTTAATGTCAAGTTGATATAGCTGTATCCATAAGGCTACAACCGGGTAGATACATTAAAGTATACCTACTATTATATGAATGTATGGTAATATATTGGTATTAAAATGCGTATTCGTGATTCATGATCCACAAATAATATGGCTGTAATAATATTTAGAGTGTTGAGAACTAAAGTTAGAGTATAGTTGACAAGAACCTAAAATATTTTAATGCATAGTATTATAATAAAATAAATAATAAGCACTATTGATTCTATTCAAGTCTTTTAGAATTTAGTTTGGCGAACAATTTAACTTATTTACACTAAGCAATGTTTACAGACATATGCTAAAATTTAAAAACACGCACATAGTTCACTTAAGACTTAAATCATAATTATCGTATGAAAACTATAAAAACCATGTTAACAATATTTTTAATCCTCGAAAATCTCTTTCCACTTAGTGCGTATTGAATTATTACTATACTAACTAAAGCATAATAAGTATACTTAATATTTATAGGTAGATTATTGTATAAATAATTAAATAATTAATAAACAGACCAAAACGACTAAAAACTCAAGTGTCACATGATGGGTGACTTCTTCCCAAAATATTCAAAATACATAGATTATTACGAATACGTCTTACTGTAAGTCTGTAAATAGTATGGTCGGCAAACGTCAATTTCAGAACCTCACCGGCGACAACTTTCCCAAAATGTTCGTCCACGAAATCCATATTGAGAGGTTCTATATAGTCCGCGATCCCCTGTACTTCGACAACCGTGCACTGTGCACTGTGCAGGTATATGCTTAGCCAAAGTAACCTGCAACCTTCGGCACCATCCATGTCTGTGTGTTTAAGTACAGTTACACGGTATTTAAGTTTTGACTGGGTAACCGTGGTATTTTCCGTTAGTCATCGCTGTCCGTTTTTTTCTAGTCTCTCTCGCCACCGTCTGATTCACGACTGTTTTCGCATTGTCGTCTTCGAGTGAGTGCAGTTCTGCACAAATAAAATATTTCAGCAATACTAGTCTGGAGCGAGCCTCCATACATAAATTTCAACGTGACGAAACACACCCTGCCAGTTCCCGAATGATTACGCCCCAGGGTACTTGTAAAATGCATATCAGTCACAGAAACAGCTATATATCTACCCGTAAAGTCACAAGTATTATACTATTATGTGATTTTTCTTTTAAGTTTTAGGAATAGTCACTGTTTCGTGCGCATCTGCGAAGCTTTTTTAGAATTGTAGTTCTAATACTACATAGTGTGTATGGTAAATCCGAGTAAAATCAGCTTGGTAAATGGTCGCTAAAATATTAAGTATTATTGTCGCTTGGTATTAGATATTCACATAATATATTATAGTTATTTATAGATTATTAATTATTATCTTCAGTACCTAGTAAAACGTTAATTATTGTGATTTATGACCGATAACGTATAAATTAGGTTTCCTATAACTAAAAATTACTTAACAACATTGGTAGGTATATGTTGTATACTCGTATAGTCGTATATATAAGTAAAAGTTAATAAAATATTTGTATCTTCTCTACTTTAAGAATCTAGGGACCTGGGACACTGCAATTATTTATTTACTATTCATCCCAATTCACATCTAAAGATAATATTAGCGGTAGGCCAGGAGTTTCCGTTTTCTGACAAAGAGACCCTACCCTGTTACCACTATGTCCGTTTTCCACCAAATGTTATATAAAACACGATATTTGGTACATATAGGTACATAAAATAATATAATATACTTATATTATATATAGTAATTGGTAATAAATGTATTATTTAGGTAGTAGGTACATATAGGTACATACTACACTCTACACTCATGTGTATACTCGTACTTAATATACACATAAATAAAATTGAATCGCTTTATATCTACGTCGTGCATAATATCAAATTTTGTTCGAAGATTCGTTTGCGAGAAATACGACACCACGTCCTTGCGCGGTTACAATCGCATAAAATAATGTGTGAAATGGTCGCGCATGTTTGAGTCGTCCTAAAGAGCTGAACATTGTAAAATAATAATAATTTATACAAATATTCACAGAAAATATTATACAGTAAGTCAGTAACTGATATATCATTATACCGTCTGCGAACCGTAAAAGTGCGCTTGCGTGTGCGTTTGCGCGCATGGGTACCGGAAAATTCGCATGCCGCCGCGCCCAGTCGAGACGCCCCCCACCCACCCACCGACCGAAGATTCCGTTTGACTGATAGATGGCGTGGTGTCCCATCGACGAGGAGCGTATTGTTGCGTATGCGGTTACCGGTTGCAGCCGAAGAAATAATAATAATAATATTATCCGCGCACGCTGCCGCCGTGTGGTAGTACCAGACACCAGTACGGTATCGCAATCGTTCAGAGTGTTACGTTGCCGTCGTTGTCTCCGTCGCCGTCGTCCTCGTCCTCTCGATCGGTATCAGTGAGCGTTTTTCGTTTTCTTTTTGTGTGTGCGATTCCCGTGTATTATTTTAACAGATTTTCCGCTCGTCCTTGGATGTGCGACATCGCGTCTTTTGGTTGGATAAAATATATTATCGAATCTTATCCGTCTTGAGTATAACCACCCCCTATCACTTATTGAGCTGCGGGGCACCTGTAATCGTCTGATGATCTCCTATCTCGTCTCGACGCGATGGTAATTTCGTCGTCAACGGCTTACCGGCCGTGGCTCTACTGTTGTGCGACCGAGTGACGAGGAGCAACGGAAAACCCGGTTGTGAATATACGTGAAAAAAAACAGCGCGCTCGCCGTCGTCCGTTTTCCGACCACCTAACGTCTTGTTCTCGCGTTCGAAGTGCCCGCGAAACGATGCCAGGTCTGCAGGGGTGGGTTTTCACGACGTTGCTGTTGACGCACGCGGTGCTCGAAACCCATCAGGTGGAAGAAAGAGGTGAGTGTATATTATATAGTACGACAACAACAACGATTCGATATTTTTGTGTACTGTGTTATGCTCACAAAATATATATATCTCGCAATACTCATATATTTGGTCTGATTTGCAAGGGGTTGTATTTGTAAGGGTCATTAAATAAATAATATGTAATGTATATTAAGGTTTTTTATTCGATGTGTACAACGGTTGGTGTAGTTTAGACAATATAGTAGGTACAACGGCGGTGGTGGTGTATTTCCCGTTAGCGCCAAACGATCTTCGTGGAGGGTAAATTCGATGTATTATAATATCATAATTTATCAAACTAAACCGATCTTTACTTGCACATAATAAACAATTTGAAGGGGACAACCGAAAATTTGTATTTGCCTTTTTTCAAACAGATTTTATTGGAATACTTAACACATGATATTATATTATAATTTTATCGTTTTTTTACATTCACCAAGACGGATAGGATCACGTGATGCTCAAGTATCGTGGGTAGGTATTAATTCTTGAAATAATTCCCTTCAGTCGATTCATATGATATCTTAGCACTTAGCAGATAAAGCAACGTACATTATTGTCGTATAGATTAGGCACTTATCATAGTATCATAGTATCATTTATTTTATTTGCTTTTGTTATGCCTTTTATTATTTTTATTCTTCTTTACTGTCTATTACATGCGTGTGATAGGACACATTATTCCTCGATATCAAATAGATTATGAATTGTGATAGTTCTTTTAAAAATATAAATTCAATAAATTCTACGAATAACCACTTGGTTTTTTTTATATTAATCAACTGCTTAACTCCGTAATTTAATGAATAATAACAAAAATACATTTTTATATTATTATTTTATAGACTCAGTAGGTAGTCAGTACAGTACGAGTACAATATTTGTATCTTTAACAATGAAAATATGTACGCATACCTATTTAGGTACTATATCGTTTACCTAGACTGTAAATCAGTTTTAAAATATAAAATTTAAATACAGTACTTGAAACCATTGAATTATTCATGTTTAATATAACTTGTAATTCATATAGGTACAATCCAAAAAATAACAATAACTGACAGGTTAATTGGCGATTAAAATAACATACCTTCATTTTACGTCTTTACATATTAATTCGCATTATTATAAACTACATTACTAAACAGTAGCTTGTTTTTAATTATTGTCTTACTACGTGATTAAATTGTTAAAAATATAAAACTATTCTAGATACGTTGTTGTTTTGATCACCAGTAATATGAAACTTTATTTATTATTATTGTTAGATATTTTGAAATAGATGGTTAATATTTGGTTTTAGAAGTTAGTCGTTGAATTTTTTTAATTCTTCAAGTAATAATACACCCTTTACATTTTACACTAGTAGGTAAATTTGCAGTATTTAAAATTGTATTGATTACCCAGTACAAATATTGAGAGATAAGTTAATACTATCTACTTAGCTAATAAATTGCATACCCTGGTGGCTGGTATAATATAATATGATATAATATTATACCATGAAATCTAAGTGTATAACTCAAGTAAGTTTAACGTCGTTGCTTAATGATTTTCAAAAATATTAAATTCATAATCTTGCCATATCTAATATCTACCTACGTTTATAAATAAATAAAACATTATATTTAATTAATGCGGTGTGTTAAATACCTAACTTATAAGTTTTAAGTATTAGTGTATTATTATTATTATATTAAATTATTAAGTTGACGATAATTAATAAAGAATTGGATTTATTTATTAATCTAATTCTATCTTTACTAAACACATTCAGACGTCGTATTTTGGACAAACTTAAATCGTTCATATTTTATTTGTCTAACAACACAGTGGTTATAATAATAAAAATATTTAATGAACGTTAAAAAAATGTCTTACGTATTGTATTATAAGAAAATATTATACACAACTATTATGTTTATTTGTATACCTTTGTTCGTGAGGAATAATTAATAAACTGGTGGAAAATATTTTTGTGAATAGAAGAATTCACATTTCTATTCAAAATATGTGCTCTCTCACTTATGAGAGTCTTGTTCGAGGTCTTGTTTTATTAGATCTCCTCGACGGACTCAACGTTCGTGTTGGTCGTTGGTTACACGCAAGACGGGTTTTTATTCATTGCAAGTTTCGCCCTGTCTCAACAATATTCATAACTTACTTTGGGTCGTATATGCTAATGCAGGTCGTGGCTAAAGGCTAAAAAAATTTGCATTATTTGTCTTTTATCGCACAATAATAAACGTGCTTTATTTTCAAGTGGTTGGTATTCTTAGAATGCTTAGGTGATATATAAATAATAATAATATTATTAAAAGCGTATATTCGCCGCAACCGTATTGTATTGTATTGTCAGTTGTCACAGCAAGAGGTCCCGTCGCCTCACAGTCCTTATATTATACGATCTATATTATTATTGTTAGCAGTTATCAGTATCACAATCGTGTTTCGTTTATGAGCATTTTCACTTTTATAAAAACGAATCTTACAATGTGTAGAAACTACAATAAAAACCAGGATATTATTGTTTGAAGAAAATCGTGTTTATATAGAGGTTTTAGATTAAGTTTGAGATTAAAAATTTAAAATAAATTTTCGAATATTATTTGGTTTTTTTTTCTCGTTTGGTTTCAAGTTTTTATAAATTATTTATCTAAAGTGAAAACTCTAGAATTTACCTACCGATAAAGTACAAAAATGTATACAGCATAATAAATAGTGCATACATGTCATCTAATGATATAACTCAATTTATAATGTGCATCATCTAAACTATAAAGTGCTAACCCTATACTAAATTGGTAATATATTTTAGTCAGTGGCGTAATTTGGTCATTTTTGTGGGGGGATGACATTTTTTAACATTTTGCCCCCCCCCCCCCCCAAAAAAAAAAAAATTATTTAATATCAGTACCTATATCACAATATCAAATTATGAATTATAAAACTATAAAAGTCGAATGCCGATTGCTGATTGTAGCTGTAACTTATAACCGATGTTCGATTACCGAATAACGACGAAACTAGGAAAGTCACTACGAAAATTCCGATTAAGTGTACAAATCATTATTAAGTTATTTTTTGTTCAATACTTCAATGGGAGGATAGTCTTTAATCTAGATAAAATAATCTGATAATCATCGAGCGTCGTCGATCCACGAAAAAATAATACTCTTATCACTCTCATCATTTTTCGGACAACTGCCAGCTAGCCGAGGCATTTGATATCAATACCTAATAAAAAAAATATATTATTAGATAAAGAAGTACATAGGTAAATGTAGTTAACCAGTCTTAAAAAAAAAAGGTCATGGGGGGGGATACGACACCCGAATCTCCCCCCCCCCCGTAATTACGCCACTGATTTTAGTTGCACTTTAATGGTTAATGATATTAAATGTAATAACACAAATAAATATATAAATTGTTATTTTAAACGAAACAAATTCAACTAAGTATCCTAATAACTTGTAAGTCACGAAAGTAGGTACCTACTTATGTTTATTGTTTATAATATAATAAATAATAATGTATTTAGTTTGCTGTAGGTAAAAACTTTAACTTGGTCTTATTCGATAAAATATAATGTTTACTTCAGATCAAAATGTAAAAGTGAAAGTTCATTAAGGTATCTTTTATCCAAATGACAAACAATAAATATACATGACTACTTAAAAAAAATATGATGTGTATCTAAATTCAAAGTTAGAATTTTTCTAATAAAAGAATACTTACCAAAAACAGTTAAAGAATGTCACTCTACAAAAATATTTAGTGTTAGCCTAACTTAGGACACACTACACACTTTATATTCTTGATTGTCTTGACTTTTTGTCATCAACCATAATTAAGTCTATAAAAATTAATGTATTAAAACAACTGGGAGCCTACGGAACTCCACGAAACGCCCTTCTAACAAATTATTATAAGTTTTAATTTTACTTTTAATTTTGTAACATATAATTTATTAATCAACGTTATTTTGTTTATTAATAAAAACAATACATGTATAAATGCTAAAACACTTAAATTTAATTTAATTTTTCCATTAATCTCAGTTTTGTAGGCACTTTGTGGTCATGTATACAACAAAGTATAGATAATCCAATAAACGTTTTTTTTCAATTTTTCATACAAAAATACAAACACATCTGTATTTATGTAAATTACATGTATATACATCGAAAAATACCCGTTGTAATAAATAAATAAATAATATAATAAGATATTATAGTACATTTATATTTTATTATAAAGTGTAAACAAAACAGATATAAATAAAATAAATAATGCTCAACCGAAAATCTACAATTTTGAAACTAACACGATTCCAACGTGGCGTCAACTAGCTGATGCATATTTCAATGCATCATATTATTATTATACGCCCGCAGGATTTAATAGTACGATGACAGTTATAATCATTGTTCTCCTCGATCACGTATCCTCTCTGCAACGACTACATTTCCGTGACCGTCGGTCCCTTTTGCTGAGAACGCGGTTTGGAAACAACTAGGATTCTTTTCAAAAAATTTTAAGTAAAACCCTCTATTAAGCCGTCAACGGTTTTAATTATTGGAACCGGATGGACGTCACGCACATCCGAGGTGTAAGATTACGGTTTATTTCCTCCGTTCTGGGGGTGCTGATGAGAGGATGTAGAACCCGGGGAGGAAATGTGCACACACAAGGGTTGCGGAAGGTACACATATATCTTTTGTGTGGATAATTTTATAATCATATTATATATACGGATTATCTAGTGAACGCCCGGATTAAGGGTTTGTACGTGATCCGGTTGAAAGTGTGCGTGTACCTATGTTTTTTGAAAAGGTTTTTATATTTCCATAAGTGGCGCCCATAATGGGGTTGTCCCCTCTTCCCGCTTTGAGACGTGGACTTTATTAAGTATAGCGTTAAACGGGGATTTTTAACATTTAGGGATACAAGTAATTAAACGCATCGTCAGGTCTGTGCGTGTGTATGTATAGTATATATTCATCGTAATGCTCAATGATTTGTAAAGGATGCATATAAAATATAAGGACATAAGATATTAGATTATTCATATTATGTGTAGTATAACCTATATATCCTATAATACAGTAAACCTTTATGTAGGTATAAGATATACTGTCAAAAAAAAAAAACTCAAAAGTAATTCATAAACTAAAATAAATATGCGATAAATTATAATTGATTGGAGGAAACTACCCGACGTGGGTATTCATTTTTTTTTAAATTTTTTTTTTTAACTGTTAAATGTTTAGCAGATCACGGCACCCATTTATTTTAAGCTATATCATGGATCAACAGGAATGGTTTTTTATGCTTAAGTCTTAAAACACATGTATTGGAAATAGTGAAAAGAAATGTAACAACAATTAAACGTTATAGCTACTTTTTATAACAAATTAAAACTCAAATGCTATAGAAGATTAAAAAAAAACGGGCAAACAACCAATTGCTAGAATTACTATAATAATTATACTATTATATTTTTATCCATACTTAGGTAGGTTAGTATAGGCCCTACTTTTGTAGTTAGTGGTCTGTAATAATATATTTCTTATACATTTTCCTTGGTGACATTAGTAACAAATAATTAATAAATAAATATCTTTTTATGAGTATCTAATTTTTATTTATTTTATTTATTAAATTTCAACGGATCAAAATTAGTTTTGTAGTTTGAGTCTCTTGTATCACTAGTTATATAATATAGAATAATTCAGCTCTGTATAATACTTTCTCGTGTCTGGATTTAGCAGAGTCCGTAACAAACTATGACAAGGTTGACTTAGGTCTTAGGTTTTTGAAATTTAATTCCATAAATCAACAAAATGCGTATTATTATGTTAATACAATGTTTTGATATTATTTAAACAAAGTTCATAATTATTTTCAGTTTTACGAAGTTTAAATTGTATTTGTAATATATTTTTAATTAACATTTACTTAACATTTTATACTGATCAATGCTCATATTTGCATACCGAACATATAGATAACTATAATTTCAACTACTGTAAAACGTAATAACCAATATATTATATATATATATGTACTGAGGCCAAAAACTCAAATCATCAATGTGCCACAAGGTCCAATAGGACAATAATCTTCCAACATTTTTAAAATTAAGTCAATTTAAAAGTTACTGTCGGAGTGACGCCTTATGACAATTATTTATAGAATTACAAACACAACAATTACATTGCCTCCAATAGTCTACAATATTATAATTCCTATTCAATAAAAATAAATGCATTATTAAATGCGTATATTTTATATAAATAATGAATGGTTCATCATGAACCGGTTAAGTTAATATTTGAATTACGCAAACTTGTTTACCCTATGAAATAATAAAAAAAAATGTTATTTAGCATCCAATATTCACGGTTCAAATTACGTAGCTATGGTACACTATATCACGTATTTTTTTATGTTCTAAGTTAGTTCAAATTATATTATAATATTATCAAGTTCTCTGACCTCAGCCATGGATTAGGTAAGTGTGTAAGATCTAGACTTTTTTTTAATTTCGGTTCAACTATCATTATGATGATGTTGTTGGTGTCAAATTTCGTCGAACTGTGAAAGAATGAAAAAAAAATCAACAACGGTCTTGTGAGCAACTGATTAAGGTCGATTAATACGACCCATTGGCGACCTAATATACGCTTGGTCTTTGTCGAAGAATCAATTTTTTTTCCAACATCGTTCATCGAGATTAAAATGATGTCATCGATTTTTTCTTAATTTTAAACAGCTTGATACTAAACAAAACAAATTGATTTGCCAATATTGTATACCTATTTAAAAAGATTCACCAATTTAAAAATTATAACTAATTGAGTAAATACACATAACTCTTCATTATAAAACAATTGAATCTATAGTTCAGTGAAAAAAAAATATATATATAAATTCAAAATATTTTAAACGTAGGTAGATATACTATGATATGTGTTTTCTAACATTAATGTTATATAGCATAGTGTAAATATTTAATATTATACCTATAATATGTATAGGCTTGCATTTTATCTTTGCATTATATAACATTTTTTTTAATTTACTGTGGTGTTTAATAATATTTATTGTTATTGTAATGTATACTAATCATAATAATGACTATTGTCAATAGTTAACAATAGTTATCAATAGTAAAACAATTTATCACTTATTTATTATATACGATTAATATTAAATACATATAGGTACTAATTATTGTAATTTAAATGTGATTACTTAATATAGTATAAAACGCCTTAATATACACTTAAATCATTTAATAATATAATGTAATGACTCTCATGATTGATGTTATATCTAATTTCGTCACAACGGTCCACTTTTGGAACCAATAAATTAGTATCGTAAGAATTAGATGTTTACGACGCATTTAAGAGACTCGTGCAAGTGTGCATACCGATGTGGTGCCACTTGTCACGACTCATGAACGGGAGAAAAAAAACAGGGTTAAGAACCACCTTATTTTAAAGTGGCGTGCCTCCGTATAAACGGCGATAGTAATAAACCAGAACCAATCGGTTTAATGACAGTGGCTGGTCAGAAAGGACGTGAATTCCTATAACAGGCGCCCGACCCTCCCTATAACCATGTATCGGGTGCACTTCACGCGCAATCTTAAGTGGAAAACGATTTCTAGTATACCTGTGGACAATGCTTTGGCTTCCAACCGAGAAGGTACTGACCGCTGGGTTGGGCAAAATCAATTTCTTTTTCAATGTGGAACATATTTTAGTAGCAAACTATTGAATTATTTTCTTATAATCCCTTTGAACTTCTCGTTTTGTCACAAGTAATAATAATAAATAATTCGACCAGTATTTTTGTCAAAATTTAAAATTGATATTAGTTCTAAAAATCCATTATTATTTCAATGTAGTAATTTTGTTTAAGTTAAATACTTCTTAAATAATAATATAATATCATACAATTTTACATTACTTTGGTTGAATAGTCAAAGTATTCAAAAGTTTTCAAAAAAGTAACTGAAATATATTACATATTTATATTTATAATAAATATTATTCTAAACATTGATTCAAAATATCAAGGATAAAAAAAATCATATTCAAACACGATAGTGGAATATTATTATTATAAATGTAATATGTATATCTTACAAATCATTAATAACGGACAAGTTACACGTCATTGTACCTATTTTAAACCTTTAACGATTTACCACAAGATAGAAGTTTACAAATTTTAAAGCATTCTATTTTATTACTGTAAAGATTTACATACCTATTTGAACTTACCTGAGGCATTTAAAACGTTTTTATTATCTTTTCCAGCATTTAAGTGCAGGTTCCTTGGATTTCAATTAGTACTTTACGTAACAATAAGCTTAAAGTACTTTGTCAATAAAAAGCATGTCTTTTAATTATTCTTACGACTCCTAATTCTTATACATATATGTATACCCGTATGTTTTTTTTTTAAACTAAGTGATATGTCGACTTATTGTTAATTTATTTCAAGTATTTTTAAGGATAAATACAAAAGTATTATTTTTAGAAACAATGGCTGATATCTTCTCAGGCTCCTCTTAAACAGCATGTTGATCAGCGCTAACCAATACAAAACAGATGTGACCCAGACGATAAAAATTGAATTTTGTTTTTATTTTTTCCCCCATCATTATTTTTACTGTTTATAGTAATTATTTCTAAAACAAATTTACTGTTAATTTATTTTGCTCAACCAGTTGCTTCAGGGCAGTTTTTTTCCGCGTACTATTTGTAAAATATTTTTTCAACCTTGAACTTTCTTGCGAAGTCAGTGTCGTGATCGACAAGTGGCGATTATTTAATAAATTGTGTTATATGACGTATTTTCTTAGTCTCTCATCCTGTATAAAAAAAATGAAAAAAGAAACATTCCTTCAGAATTGGCACACACAACTGCTCATGACAGTAATTAACTAATTAAGTACTGGGTCACAGAATTGTATGGATGGCTCACCTAAACTCGCTTAATGATAATTAAAAAATGTATGTATATATAAAAATATGTTAGGTATATTATATATTATTTATATTTAATATCCAATTAATATTGAACTTTTGTCGTATACTGTAAGATATCATGTAAATATAAGAATATAAGAAATTAAATAGGTAGATATATATATTATTACATGCACATGCCTATTATGGCCTTTGTAGTATGTAGTCATTGCTAGTAATTAATTCTAATTAATGATGTTTGATTCAAATTGTATGTTTTTATTATACTTGCCCAATAACAGCAGTCATACCTATTTAAGAACCAATATTAAAATAATTAATAAAAGATGATTAATAAGTAGGTAATAATTAACTAATAAACAGTCGTATAAAATGTATAAATTGCAAAATTATATTAAATAATATTACTTAATTTTGCATATTTTGCTTTATTCCTTAAAATAATAACTATAGGTATAGTTGTAATTTTTTAATTTTATGTTTTTATAATTTGAATGAATAATAATAATAATTGACGTAAAAACAAAAGCCATCTAACTTAAATGAAGTTGAGTTTATTTTATCGGAACTACTAATTAATACTTATAAGTTATACAAAATAAGATACCTTTATTAGTAATATTTTAGTTATAAATCTACCGTTTAAATATCAATCATTTGGCTGATAATCATTCTTTATCTTTAAAAAAAAAATGAATTGCGAATGGTGTCTACAATTTATTCAAACATATATTAATGAAATTTTAATATTTAATAATAGTATAATACAATATTGTATGCGTATTTTATAACAAGTACTCACCACTGAGTGCGATCTAGTGGGGACTTGATTTAGGTACAAAAAAAACTCTCACGTAAACACATGAAATCAATGAAGTACCTGAACAAATTTTTTCTATTCCAGTAATCTATCTATTGTTGAATACATTTTTTTGAGGATCAATAGAAAACTATACGGTCGTTTCGGAAGTACTCGAGTTACTCTAACACGCTGCTATTACCTTCAGCTTTACGACCGGTGTTTTTATGTACGATATTACGATTGTATATTATAATATTTACACGATGATCTTGTTTGTGCCCGTGTGCACGCGAGATAATCTCGAGAGGCGGAAGGATTCCCACGACGAGGAGCCGTAGCAGTAGCGCAAGTGTGCATGTATGCGACGTTGCCAACGATGACAGGTGTGTAGACGGGACGGGTGTGGGTGGCTATGGCAGCTAAAGGAGGAGGGGCAGGTGTGTGCCGAAGCAGGTGGCCTTACTTCTTTGGGTTCTCACGACCTTCTATGCATTATATACGCATAAGGTCCCGTTTTCGTGGATTTCTTTTTTGGAATCGCGACACGACCACAGACTATAACAATAATTTACATTTACATGTAATTATATATTTTATATAAGTGTGCTTCAAATTAAGGTATAACTTTTTTCATTTATTAAGTCCTCTTCAATATTCCAGTGATAATATAACATGAACGATCATCCCCTTCGAGATCTGCCGTGTTTTTTAGTCCGAGATTAAATGGAAAGGCAAATAAATAGGAGGGTTTAACTAAAGAGTTTAAACAGGAGAAGTTAATATAATTTTATTTTATCTTTTTTTTTTATTAATTATAAGGTTTGAATTATTATGTTTTTAATTACAATATAGACCTAAGTAGTTCCAAAATTAAAAAATAATGTACCCTATTAGCTATACTAAAAAACACAAATGATAACTATTAGTGATTTTTTAGAAATATGTCCTCAAAATGCATATTTTTTAAAATATCTGATTTATTTTTTACATTTAATTTCATCTTGAAGAGCATTCAACAACCGTCAGACACGACCTTGGATACATTTTTTATATCAGTGAATATAATATTTACGAAGATTTTTAACTCGTCCTATATGATAGACAATATTCTACTAAGTTTTTTTTTAGATTTTGTTATTTTTTTGACACGCGATGGTAACCGCGATTATATGTAACCACTGAATGGGATCTGTCATGAGGCTCAGGCGGCCCGGCCGGTGTTATGCGCGTATATGGGGGGTTATTGTACTTGGACGTGCCCGGTATGAAGGTATGTTTCGTTCACACTTCACCGAACACGATGAATTGAAAGTACAAAAAAAAGTGTGTATAATATTATAGGAAAACCTCGTCTGAATAGAAATTCCATTCGGTATGGACATGAGGCATAAAAATATTAGACGCTGCGCGTGTACCACCACAGAGCACGTCGTAGCTCTCGACGACGACGATGGGCTAATTAAAAAATAAAAATTAAAGAAGATAGGATCCAAAATCCCAATATACTCACGTTCGTAGAGTTCTTAAGTCTTAATGAAGTGTCTTCGACAGTTTTAATTTAGTTTTAATGATCTTATAAACTCATAACTATATGGTTAAAAATCGTGTAGGTTTTATAAATAAACGTAAACTAAGATAACAAAAATTCAAAATATAACATTTTATAAATATATTTCAATTACATAACTAATATAATTTAAATAAGAGGAAATCGAGGTTTACTACATGCCTAATAAATTTAGATACTCACTAAAATTCAGTGAGATGTATATATAAATACATATCCGCATAAAAAAGAATAGCCTGTATAAAAATATATAAATTAATAAAGTATGAATGTCCATAATAGGAGGAAAAAATTTAGCAGTTAATTGGTCTTTTACATTTTCTGTATCGTGGGAATCGCGTGCAAATAATCTAGTTGGCCCAAAATTTTATTAAAACTGTTGAACACCAAGTCACAACTGCTTACATTGAAAATAAACCTCTTAGATACAATGTTTTTAAAAATATTAAATGTGAACTTAGTTCAACCTGTTTATATCCTTTACTTCATAATAACTGTATATTTTACTCGGAAAAACACAGTACATTGCACATGATAATTAGGTAGGTACCTACTCCTTGTTTCTTTGTTTTGCTTTAGCCATATCTAATCTTTACATTTCAAGATGTTACAACTACCAAATTATTAGCATTATAAATTTACAGCGCCTCAGTGATACTTTCGTATTACATTTTTTACTTGATGATAAGTAATTACCTATTTCAGATCTAACTCATAATAAAGTATCAAATATATTTGTTTCATTATTGTTTTATTTGAGAATCAATGGAGTGTATGAAATTATATCCTAGTATACTACATATCATATTATTATGATATAAAAATATATTTAAAACGTTATAATATTAATATGTTACTAGTAGATAATGTTCATAAGATAGAGAAACTTCATAGTAGACTATTTTTATATGTATAATATTTTATTATTAGAACTGATTTTTTTACACTTGTCTGCTTTCTGAACACGTATATTAAATAAAAAAAATATTTGGTAAACTGATATAGATGGTTTAATATAGTGTGTTTTCAAAGGGTTATTTCGACATGGAGATTTTTGACCGCACACTAGTCGTCCACTGCCGATGCCGTCTGGATAGACCCCCTCGAGTGTTTGTTTGTTTTAACCGATAATAATGATGGCTGCAACTTTTGAACGGAACCGGTTTCAGATGATGCCCCGGAGGCGCAAATACAAAGTAGATTATAATTATTGCCTATATTGTCTTGTAGTCCACTGCATGCATATAACTCACCCGACAACTTAATTTATATTAATCGGTATTATTCTGCCTTTCAATCCCGTCCCCGTGAGCTGTTTGCTCACGATTTATTTCCACATATTCATTTTCCATTCATCATATTATTCGGTTATATTTAAATAATATATCGACCGGTTTTGGATTTGCTCATAGATTTTCAGCATACCTACATACGAGAATCGATTAGAGTGACACATGATACTAGTATACTTCAAACAAAACTACAAATAAAATACGGAATATAATATTGTTTCAAAACTTTCTTGATTCATTGAAAACAGACTTCGGATAGAACCGTGTCAACATTATGTCAGAGATAAAAACCGGGGAGGGGAAGTCAAAAATCTCTGATAACACAGCACTTACTATTATATTTGTTTTACAAGTAATAAAACAATTAATATTAATTAAAATAGTGGGGTGCATGTCCCCCCAGTACCTCCTGCGAGTGAACATGAGTATGTCATCTGCATAATGATACGTAGAAATGAAATTATGAGCAATCTTCTAAAGTGTTTTTATTTGCATAACTTTTAAATCTAAAATATAAAAATATTGAATTAATTACGTTAATTAATAAACATAAAATATAAATACCATTCAACATGGTAAATATATTATATTTCAAGCTCGTTACAGTATTCTAACTTTATCACAAAAATTTTAAACCTTTTTAAATTGATCATTTAAAATTGTCTTCAAAATAATTTTAAATTATAGATACTTTAAGTATTATCTTTGGACATACTTATTTAACATATTTAAAGTTGATTATGATACAATTGTAAAAATAAGCTATTATTTGAGGAGAATAATATTGAATGGACAATTATTTCATACAACTTCTTTATAATATATATCATAACATTCGATAAAAAAAATTTAATGGTACTTGATAAAAATAAATAAATTACTCATGGATGTAAAAATGTTTTTACAATTTAAATATTTTCGGTTGGTAAATAAAAATGTATTTATACTTATCATTGGATACGATTTTGATTTTGTTATGTGTTGCTATTTTTAATAAAAATGTATCATGTCTGTAATGTGTACGTACAGATATTTTCCAAATAAATTGAATTTCAACAAAAATTTCAAAACAACTTTTAATAATGTGTTGTGTACATAGTTAATATTCTTTGTTAAAATTAAAAAGTCAGTGTTTTTAGAAAATAATATTATATGTCTTTCTAAACAATTAAACCTGTTTTAGAGGTAGATTTTGATGACAGTACCGATAATAATCTAGGCAAATACGTGACCAGATTATAACGTAACTATTCACTTGTCAAAGACCATGTATACCAATGGTTAGGCCCATAAACATTGCGTCGTGTACGCAAATGTGTAATAAATAATTTTAAAGTACCTCTCTGTACTTTTTGTATATCATTGAATACTTGTTTTTCTTGAATAATGAAAATAATGATCTTATTTTATATTTTATTTATAATTTTAATATCAAAATTTATCTCAATTCCCTGTTGGAAAATAAATAAATGAAAATTCAAAATTCAAAATTTAATAGCTATTATTATTAGAGTTTAATTTTAATATATTATAATACATATTTTTTTTTTACAGTTTTTTTAATTTCATATATAATATATTATATTATAAAATATGTATAACTTAAAAGTTATAACTTATATAATATATAAATTGTATGATATAATAGTCTGAATTAATACTGATACTATAACTATATTAAGGTAGGGCGAAGTAAAAGTATTACAAAACTCAAAAGTAATTCATATGGATTATACGAATATTTGTTGTAAACTGTGACAGTCTAAAAGAAGGTTTAAATAAGAATACAAGATACAAAGACTGAGTGTCACCGTATAATTGTAATATACGCGTACATGTATAATATTAATGTACTACTATTGACTACTCGTTTCTTCAGTGTAAGGCAGTATTGTAATTTGTAATTTGTATTAATATTATTTATTATAAATTCTAAATCAATAATACAAAAAACAAAGACAGACGTTCAACCAAAAACCCCCTTGTCCCGCATCCAAATAAAAGCTTAAAAACTAAAATATTTATTCAACAAATCATTTAATAGTTACTATATTATAGTATGTTCAGTTAATATATATTTATTAAGATGTTTGTGGGTGGGTGAGAAACTCGTGTAAAATAGATGTTTATGTTGATTCACATAAACTGCATATAATAAACATAATATAATTTTTAAATAATAAGTAGATCTTAAAGATTGTAATAAATACAAGTATGCCAATCTGGTAAATAGCATATAAATGTAATTATTATAAAATAACTAAAATATTTAAATAATTGTTCTGAAAGAAGGATTTTTTAAGAACGTTATACAAAAAATTTTGTTCTCACAGTAAAAAACAAAAAAAAAATAACTAGAAAAATGTGTTCAATATTCTGACTGACATTATATATACAATATACTCACGATGAAGTTTCTTTAAAATGTATTGTACTCCGAAAGACCGTTATATTCTCTTTATTTTATTATAAGTTCCGGTCGTCACGATGAGAACCTCCTCAATACAATTTATTTAGCGAGCGAGGGTTATATAAATGTAAACCACGCCTGCTCCGGTTCTTCTTCTTATCCGGATCTATCCAACCGATTATCATATTACTTCCGACGAAATCATTAAGACTCAAACTGAAACACAACACTACGCTACGCGTATTATAGTATAAAAAATAAAGCATTTAAATAAAAAAAAAATTAAAGAAAAATTATATTCTCTAGTCTTTGGGGCTTACAATATTGTATAGCACCGTCATTATGACATATTTTTCAACTTGGCGCGGGATTTATAGACACCCTTATAACTACTGTAGAAATCCGGAAATCCCATATGTACGACCCACATTTGTCGTTTATACACGTCACCGTGCGTCATTTTTTTCTCACAGTACATTTTTCCGAAATGTGGCTCGTTAAAATCAAAACCAACCTGAATATACTACCCACGCTCACGCGTGTGTACAAAACCGTCGTAAATTATGCCACATTCAAATTATCGTTGATGATGATTTCTTCAATTTGAGTTTTTGGGTTGCTGCCTTGGTGTTGTATCATATATATATATATATATATATATATATATATACATTTTGTATCGTATATAATATACTATACTAGCTTATCCCGTACACTTCGTTTTGCGGTTGCACGAATTCTTTATCGGATGTGTCCGATATTCCGATATAGTATACACAAGATAAACATAGTCGTACTTCACCAATTGGTATCGCGATTCGTTTCAGCGAGATGTCGCAGGATTAAAGATGTCAAACTTTTTTGGAAAATGTATCAGTACGAACATTTACGTATAATATATAAAAAAAATTGTAAGTGTAATTTTTATTCAATTTTCAAATAACGTTTACGTGCCCAATTTCTTACCTCTTCAAAACCTTTTTATGAAGTGTGTGGATGTAGAATGGTTGATGGATATTATTTTTATTTTTACCATCTACCAACCTATATCTAACCTATTCCTATACGGCTATTATACGACCATATATGCATACATATACACTAAATTAGTCTGCACTTATGGTCGTATAGACTACTCCGGTTACGTAAATAAAACTTAATACACGAGTTAACACATTAAAAATGAGGAACTCACTCGATTTTATGAACGGGAAAAAAATCTACCCGGTAAAAAGCATCTCAGTAAAATTTACGTAAATTTACGCTTACCTATAAAATTTATCCGGTAAATTTGCCGAGCACACATCTCTATACGCAGGATTTATCCCGTTGTTCAAATCTTGAAATTGCAAACATTTGTTATGTAAAATTATTATAATTGTGATGACTGATGAGTGATGACCATGCAACTCAAACGTACATAAATTCATAAATATAAAGTAAATCATAAATATTAAAATATAACAAAAAGGTTGTACGTTTTTGCACAAATAATCCACTATTAAGTCCAAGGCTTTGCACCCGTTTAGCCCGTATAGCCAAAACCCTTAAAAAGCCCTTAAAAATTATCGAAACCGTAAACCCATATAACCCGATTGATTTTGACGACGTATAACCCGAAACACCCAAAACCGAAATTAAATTCAGGTTTTAATCCATAACCCGTATAAAAAAAATATTACATTTTCAAGTGACATAATATGTCATATTATGAATTTGTATGTATATTTCATGGAGAATTCAGTTTTTCATAATTGGGAACGCTGGTTACATGTAACAAGTGTGATACAACTGATAATTATTT
>NC_042494.1:105327362-105419349 GCF_005508785.2 Acyrthosiphon pisum
CTACTGTATTAGACATTGAGTACTGAAAAGTTGATTGCATAACTTTATACTTTGCTTAATCAAATTTAACACTTTACGCACAACAAAATTGATATATTACTCGATTTTAAATAACCCATAACCCGAATAAATAAACTGGCTAAACAAAACCCATATTCTTTAAAATGAAGAAAACCTGAAACCACAACCTCTATTTTTATTTGAAGCACCCGAAACCATAACCCGAATAAATCGTTTGGGTGCAAAGCCTTGCTATTAACATAGTACCTACTTGTAACATATACCATAGTACTTTTCTGTAAATATAATGTAAGTAGCTTATATTATATAAGTAGCAATTATTATAAAATATATTATATATTATAATGTTCTAGTAAATATTACGTGATTTCTTGTAGACATTTTTTTTCGTAGAGTAAACGCTTTTTTTGACAGCGGTAAGAGACTTCTCTCGGGTTTGAGAAGGCCCCCTGTATGTGTGTGAGTGTGTGTGTGCGTGTGTGGTGGTGTTTATGTGAGACTGTGTGAGCGTCTGTATGGTGTACGGCTGCGTATATACTCTTCACATGCACACGGTCGGAGCGGCAGCAGCTATATTGTCAAGGGGAGTCGGCGGAGCGTGGCCGTGTTCTCTCCGGTCGTCTTCGGTCCCGGCAACGTTGCCAAGTCTCTACGGTCCGCACGACATCGCGTGTGCGTCTTCTCCAACAGGTAGTCGCGACTCCGATGTAGCTACCGTATACCTAATACCCTACCTACCGCTGTACCGACGATTCCCGTCCGAATTCCATTCTACGACCGCAACGTCTCCGAGTGCACACGCACGCATTCACGTCATTGCAGCTTACATAATATATATATAATAATAAATATATACATATATGTGTGTATTAAATATTATATAGATATACATATTGTATATAATATGCGTTTATTATCATTATTTATAATACGAGGATGATGGGTTTTAACATTTTGTATACTCTCAGTTGTGGCTGCCGCTGGTTACTTTCGTTCTTATTATTATTCCCCACCCTTCCAACCCCCTTCGTCCACGTACCCGTTTTGGTAATCGTTTCGAATCGATTACATATCTGGATCCGCGGTCTTCAAACGTCTTGACACGACTACAACAGCCACGGCAGCGATTTACGGGTATAATATTACGAACGAATGAGTTTCTTTATGAAATATGCGCGCGGGTGACGTTTTTGTTTTCAATTTTTCATATAGGTACACATTCCTTCACTGTAGCTGCCTGGCAGTATATTATTATGTATAATTGGTGTAACTTGTATACATATGATATTTGTTTTTTTATTCTAAACCGCGATTCATAAGCCCATAGCTGACGTATGCGTTGTAATTGTGTGCGCGTATCCGATTGTCTTTTATACATCATTATATAATATAATATTATATTGTGTTGCTCCTATCGTAAAACGTGTACTAAAGTTCTAACCGAGGATCTAAATATCTCATATGGAACACGAGTTATTATGATTGCATACCTACGATGTACGACGATGCTTTTGATTTTAGAGAAATGTATTATGCATTAGAATTTACATCTGACCTGCAGTCATCTATAAACGCTACGCATTTTTAAATACACCGGATAAATCTAAATATTGACGTTTTTAATGAAATTATTTTAATAGTGTGATATAAGAAAATCATAACTGCTATTTGGTAGTTGAGATATATTCTAAACTGAGATGTTGGTGTAGTAATGTTATTCTACAGCAAAACAATAGTATATGATACGATGGGCGATGGCCAATATTCTTATTTAATCATTTATGCATAATTTATTATAATATAGCTGCAGCTTCGTCGGTTGTGAATTGTATTGTTTATTGCGTTTCCTATGACTTGTGTGCAATTGTTACGAGGTTAATAACTGGGCTAGGTCGGTAAGGCTACAGTCAGTCTCCGTGAACCATTTTGTAACAATAATGGTTATATTATTTGTTTTGTTTTTATTTTTTACCATTTCCCTTCTTCTTTTTATTTTTATTTTAATGCCTCTAGGAATATTCATAAGATTGTATTATTGTTCTTAAGATGAACCTTGTAAATTCGGTCGCGGTTGTTAAATATCAAGATTCAAGGCAACAACACATTCAACATGATCATAAAATAATATAATTTTAATTTTAATGCAATCCAGAAGAAGTGCAATATATATTTTTTTACTATTTTAAGTTTTATTTAAATGTGTATGTTTACGAAACTATGTAATCCAGTATAAAATAATATTATCTAAGCACGAAACGCGGCATTAATTGCAGCTTAGTGCGAAGAGGGAACTGGGGGTGTAACTTTTTCAAAACATATTCAAAATAATGTACTTAATAAGTACTTGTATGTAGTCTATATAATAACATTAATCACTTACCTATATTGGCTATTACTACATTTTATTTCAAATTCTTCAAAAACAAAATATATTCGTGCGAAATCAGTCTATGTAGTCGTTAATATTTTACATAATATGATCCAAAACATTGAGCTGTTGGGTAAAATGGTAAATGTTTTGGTTTTTTCGTGAACAACATTTAAAATGAGACGAATATGATTTAATTCAATGAAACCTTAAACGAACCATTGTTGAAATATTGTATGCTAATAAAGTATGTCGAAAATGGCAAGGAAGAAATTAATTAATCTAGCAATGTTCTGGAAAACTTGAAATACCAAGCATCTGTTGAGGATATTTAAGGTGGAGGTTACCTATTATACTAGCTGTCTAGCTTATGTTGTATTGTGACATGAGGATGAGGATATAATATTACTGAAAATGGTTGTTTCTGAAAAATGAATATGTAAAGACCATTCTATTTTTTTTAAATTCTTATTGCGGACACACCGAATATCATATTCACGTGGCCGTGAAGTGAAACCAATTAAATTCTCTCAAGACCGCCTACTACCGACTATATTACTACAGCATTAGGTTGTTTTTAAATACAGAAGGCACGTCTAGCTTATTGAAAAGTACCCCCCCGAGGAAACCGCGTTTTGACGGCTCGTTAGCGTTTCCTGTTTGCGTCCTATATAGCGTCCCTTACTATCGTAGGGGGGAGGGGCTGTGCAAAGCACCCGGAACATCGCACCTGTGACCCCGATCTCGCTTCCCCAGAAAAAAAATAGCATAACATAGGAAGTACTCCCCCTAGTCGTGTTCATCACACCACAACAATATTATGTGAACCACAAAATAATATATAATATTATTAGACAGGTCTTTTTCTAACGGTGACAGTATTTTTGCCGTCAATATCTCCACGGACACAATCGTCGCATTTCTTGTGCCCAGCGGGGAAAGTGAGGGGTCGTCGACCAAAAACAGGTCTCCAGCTGACCGGTTTTGCTCGACGGTTGACCATTTACAGAAACGAAACTCACGATCGCGGAAACGCGAATCAAAGTCAATACTCTTTGGATTGATGAGGAATAAAGGGAAAAAAGCAGAGCCGACAGTTAAAGAACCTAGTGAACGCGCACAATTCTACTTAGTGTGTGTGACGTGTGCATATTATACGTATATAGTGAACATGAAAGAAAAAATATCTCCTTTCTCCGAAACGTTTCATTCCTTCTGTCGTCGTGCACCGATCGTATACGAGCTAGGTATACAAGAAGTGGATAGGCACTCTGAAATATTGATAATCTATACTGTAGTATCTACCGCACCACTAGTTTTTGTTTTTAATCGATTTTTTTTTTGAAAACTAATACGGTATAACCAAATATACGTACATGTTAAATATAGCTGTCAAAATGTGCTTTAGAGGTAGAGGGGGAAAAAAATTTCGTTTTAAATGAAGGTAGTTTGGTGATTTAATTTAATGTATTAAATTAATAATAACATTTTTCGTTGTAATTATTATATTAATTAGGTACAATATTATAATATAGTCCTGCTGAAATTTCGGAAACGCGGTACAGTTGTAAATTGTAAATTGTAATTCTTATAAATTAAAACTGAGTGGTTATTGTAACAAAACGTCGACTTGTTAAGGAAAATTAAATTTTATTTATTGTACGCCGTTTAGTAGCAACACGTGTAGCAGTTTGAAACAATATATTATGGACCGCAATATTATCTTTATGCGATTGGTCCGTGTAAAAAAAAAATATTAAAAAATAAAAACGAGCACGTTAATTTGAAATCTAATCGTGTACGAAATGAATCGCGTCACATGTAAACAAGGCTGTTGTTAAATAATAATATTAAAAAAATACGAAAACGAAGCACAAAAAAACTAAAGACATCGGCTTTTGAACGTCTGCCAGAACATTGCCAATGGAGCGTGTATGCCACATCGACAAATGCAACGGCGACGCTGACGGGTCCGTGTGTAAAATACCAATTTGCCGGTTTATTGGGCAACGAATTTTTTAACACTCCGCCAAAATACACAATGTATTGCTAAACACATGGTTTGATATTTTTTTATTAGACTCGCGTGATTTTGTCCATCAATATCGAACCTAATATTAATAAGTTCTAAAAACAAAAATGAATTCGTTCAAAAGCCAATTGTTTGCAGTATATTATTATAATATAGTGTTTGTACTCGCCGCGCCGACGAGTTGCGCACGTCGCTTGCATGTACGCACTTTCAGAACTCGTTCGAAGTCTAAACCCTTTTCAGTGCTCCAAAATGGATCCAATCATTTTTCCCGCTATACCAAACAATTTTTTTTTATCGAATGCATTATACTTAGTACCTACTATATGGCGGATATTATTATGTATCTCCTTATAAGCACGTAATAATAAATATGTCGCATACAGCTGAGTAATTCTTTTTAATAGTTAACACTCATTTTATTTTATAACAAAAATTATGAGTATTTTGTATACACAATTTAAAGTCATTTTAAAACCATAATATTTTGTATTGGCTCGTATTCGTTTCTAACACGTTTAATTTTTTTTCGTATTATTATTTGAGTCATGTCAATGCTCAAAACAGAAACGTAGGAGTATATTGCTTTTCAACAAATACGGCCTAATAATAAACTATTTGAATTGTGCTGATGACAAGCGTTTAAGAAAATAGTGTAGGGAATAAAATTGTACCTATATCCAGACTCCCTCAAACAGCGCCCGCTCCTGCTGTGCAGATCGTTAACGGTACAGAGGTTTTGCACGCGTCGTTTTGCATGCAATCTCGTCTACGTCTACAGATATTATTAATAATATTGCCTTATTTTTTAAAAGAAATATAGTATACTATATAATACGTGTTTACATATATTTTAAATAAATTTATACATCCTATATTGTCTATATTGTAGGCCTGCGCTGCAGTGCGTGTTATACTGATATATATACACCTGTGTAATGATATTCATTATTTACATTATTACGACACAAAACTTCATAACTTTATATCATAATGATAAGTGATAACATCAAACATGTCACTCAAAAATCTAATAAAATCACTGTACCATATACCATACTATACAAATTATACAATCAAATTTTGTATAACTCTTATAATTTAGTCATAAAATATAATTATATAAATATAATAATAATAACAACAACACATTTTATACTTATATATATATATATATATATATACACATGTCTATACAACAACAATTTGAAATCGAACAAGTACGAAAGGTCGATGATATGAGTGGAACCCAATTTTGATACTAAATCATTCTGCTCTCAGCAGCCCTGCAGTCGGCCTTCAACAGCACAGTCTGTTCAAAGCTAGTTGCAAAAAACTAAGCCTTGAACTTCGTTATGTTTACCACCACAACTTTTTGCGAGAGATCTAATTAATATACTAGGTATTTTATATAACTTAAAAAAACTGTGATTACATATTCAGATTTCAGCTATGACATAAAACCATTGAGTACCTAGTAGTTGATATGATATAATACATTTTTAAGTTATCTTGGTTGTATACTAACGGCTTAAAAAAAATAAAAATATGTTTATGATATAACAATATATTCTATTAAAATATTTTTTAATTATTAATTATTGAAAAATAAAAAGACTTGAATAATTGTAGGTCGTACATAAATAAATATTTACACCTATATGTAAGAAG
This sequence comes from Acyrthosiphon pisum, assembly GCF_005508785.2. Lineage (NCBI taxonomy): Eukaryota > Metazoa > Arthropoda > Insecta > Hemiptera > Aphididae > Acyrthosiphon > Acyrthosiphon pisum. Next base: position 105,333,455 of record NC_042494.1, read on the forward strand.
ATATTTTATTTAATCCTGTAATTAATATTAGACCTAGTTTCTATTTCTATATTATTTTTGTATTTTTAGCACAATATTTATCGATATATTACTGGAGCACAATAATAAATATTAAATTATTATTATCGATGATACGAGGTTGTTTTGAACGTCGCGATAATTATTATTGGATAATATTCCTCTCCCATTACGTATAAACAAAGAGTTACTCTATGCTTATAAATTATAATCCTGCATGTACGGATAATATTGTGTATTAAAATATTAAATAATAATATTTTATAATATAAATAATTACACTATGCCATGTAATATTGTTTCGTCTTGCGGTGGTATACCCCCTGGCGGGGGATATGGCAGTCGACCATCCGGGCGACGGCGGCGGTGGTGGTCTTCAGTGGCGGGATCGGAATCCTAGATAAAAACCGACCCAACACAATGGCGCGGGATAATCAACGATTTAATTGGGTACCTATACAATAATTATTAGAGTATAATATTATACCCAGGTATTATAATAATATTATATTGTGTACACACTATCAGCGGCGGCGGCGTATTATTAGAATATCATAACGGCGCAAATCCAAATCGTACGTCGTCGTCGTTATAATAATGCCTACGCGCACTGTGAATGCGCACATTATCTTATGCTTTGCCCCCACAGCCTCCACGGTCAAATCTACCTCCGCGTCTGAAGATCGCGAAGTCCTTCGACGCGCGTGGCTCGTTCCGATACGTCGTCGCGTGGGTGCGAATATTGTAATGTGTAGTCGTTTCTGGGTTAATTGCCGCGGTTCGATTACAATAGTATGTTATTATTATTATTATTATTATATCATTAAGCGATACACACGCGCGGCCGCCTATAGTGGTTTTTTTGTCCAAATATAAAATATTGCTTGTTTCGGTCTTCCACACTCACCGCACGTGTTTGTCGAGATAACTCTTTTTCTAATCAACAGAATACGATTTCGGATGAATATAGCCGCAATTATATAGCTTGTAGTAGTTATTATATTTTATGGGTTTCATTATGAATTAAATTATTGATACGTTCGTGTTAAAGTGTTTCTTAAAAGTCTGACTATGGTCAAATGTCGCGGCACTTGAACCGAAAATAGTGCGCACGATAATAATCACGCGATTTCAGTTCCCAATTTCGTTCTCCGTCGATATGGTAGTGAACACATAGAGTAAAGAATATAGTAGTGAACATCATAATATATTATCATAATTCACCTATAGTTAATAATAATGCATATTTTTATATAATATTTTGCTAAGAACAATTTCGATCAAAAGTAAAAACCAATACCTACATATAATTTTGTCATGTATATCTAATATCTATGTATACAAATATTATTAATTGAGTTTAAAAACATATCACCATATTTCTGGTTTCTAACAGCAGCTGTTGTGCCGTCTTAGACGCATAGCAAAATTTTGAAAAATATTGTATTGATTTAAAACATTTTTATTTAACAAGAATGCTCTTAATTATCATAGTACTATTATATCATAATTTATTAGCAAATTTTTAAATGGTATTATTTCAAATATATATTGTCATATTATATACATTTTACCTGTTATAATACCATAGGTACAAATCTAATAAAATAGTTCAAACAAGGCCAAGCTCCAAGACAACTGTAGAAGTTTTTAACGTTGGTGTTCTTTTCAAAGCTAAAATAATTGATTTTATTATTTGTATAATCAAACTTTGCTAAATTCATAATTTTTTGATTATATTTATTATTCATATTGTGTCAATTACATTTTTCCCCTTGAAAATGATAAATAACATTCTCATTAATATAAATTATATAAGTAACTTAAGTAACTTCCTCTAATATAATAGTATATTATTTTCTATGTGTGATTTAAAAACAAACTAATAGTCAATTTTTTTAGTCATATTAAATGTGTATTACTATGTCAATAATTAAATATAAATAAAAACAAATAGCCAATTTATTAGTTCATTATATTATGTCAGTTGTTATTATAATAGACATCTAGATATTATATTATTATCTATCTGATCGATATAATTAACAGACCCCGTCTCCGCTCTGAATTTTTTTATCGTAGGTGTATAAAATGATTTATTATTGAACCCAAATTTCACAAAAAATTGATAATTTCCAATTGCTATATTTCAAAAGGTTTTTCAATCGTTGTAATTTAAAAACATAATTTGTTGCCTTGCGGGGTTTAAAAATGGTACGCATATTATACATTTTACCATACGCAATTCAATAAACATATTCGGATTAATTTTAAGCTATTGCATATTATTACCTTTTACCTATTTATATCATGACCCATTATCATTGTTCTACGGCAAGGAAGTATTGACTCAAAAGTTAATAACAATAGGTAGTCAATAATATAATATGATAGAAATATACACGATTAAAATGATTAAATATTTTACAATGTCTATTATTGAATTCAAATTTAACACATCCATTAGACCATTTAGACCTAATTATTTATTATTTTAATTTTGCAAGATTTCATATGGGGTTCATTTTACCGCGGTTATTTTTTCACCGAGTTATTTTTTTGGGATTTAAATTTCTGCGGTTATTTTTCAGAGGTACCGATGGCTACATAAAGAACATATTTTGTTTCTACGATTATTTCACTGCCAGCAGTGCATGCAGCATTCCACGGTATTTGTTCGTCTACAGGTTTCCTCCCATACACGGTAGATACCGTCATCGTACTTAAGATACGGTTTCCTAGGCGCGGCTATAGTCGGTTGCGGAGACCGGTCGCCGCGACTAGTCGCGTCTAGAAAACGTTTTCGCTGTACGTTTCTATTGTGTCATCGTAACCCGCGATCAGTCGTCGTGTACGATGGCCATCATATAGAGGAGACTGAATAACTGCTATCGCCGTCGTCTCCCACGCGCACCAAAATATTATTTCACGTCTACTCGTGTGATACAACGTCGGCACCTGTGTTATGTTATAATAATAAAATATAATATTATGTACGTATGCTGCTCGAGAACACTCCGAAACGCGCACAATTCGTTGGTAAAAAACTAAATAAATAAATAAACAAAAGATCGCCAATGACCGTTCGCGGCACTGATATTATATTATATATTATATTATTATTACGGTGCACAAAATCGTTACGTGCACGCCGATCGGTCGTCGAATTCTAAACTGTGTAATAATAACAATTATTATATTTTAGTACACGTCACCCGACAATATTACCTTTTTTTATACACACGCGATTGATAGTAATATTATTAGTTAGGTATTAGCTATTACTTGTTACATTATGCCGCTCCGAGTGGAGTTTTAACATAAGATACTTGACGTTCTAAAATCATTCACTCTGACGATGACATAGGTTTATTATTATAATATTCAATAGGTGACGAATGGCAGTGACTGTTATTATTGTTATCGTTTAATAAGTTTATACAGGGTGAATCACCAAGCATGCTTACCCCTTTTTTCTTCAATAATATACAGTATATTATTCTAAATCTGATTTGTTGAATTTTTATGTATACTTATAAACCACATTTTATATTCTTAAGGTTTTTTGTATTATTTTTGTACTATCTCCACTATTCTGTGGAGATATAAAAAATTCAGTTTTTTAAATTAGAACCCCCTTTTTCAATGTTAATTTTTAGTGGATAATTTTTCTGAAAATGTTTATGTATCAGAATCAAAATTCGTACGAGTAATTTTTCAGTTATTTAACTTTGACCTTTGTGTGTTAAGGATAATAATTATAGGTCCACGATGATGGGTATGATTGTGGGCTATGGTGGTATGAAAATTGTAGTGATTAATAAATTAATAATTTGTAAAAACAGCTTAAGTATAATAATGCTGAGGACTAGCTTACGTAATTATATTCATAAATAAGGAAGTTACCTTGATTTAATATATAATCAGTTAATATGAGGGGTGGGCAATTGGAACACAGATAGCATTACACATAAATATTGGGATTCGGTAGGCAAGTGTAGAGGAATAAAAAAACTATTATGAAAGTATACCCAGAAAATGACAATCTTATAGTAATCGTACATAACATGTGGGATGGTGTACGAATAGGAAGTGTTTATAATCACATTATAATGTAGCAAATACGTGAGACTGATACGAAAATGATAAAAATCCATGAAAACCGCTAATAGGAATTTGTAATTAGAATATTATACATTTAAATACATTATAATAAAAATTTTAAATAATTTTACAATATAATTATAAAAATGCAGCTATACACAGGACGGATGTGGCCTGTAAGCACTTCCGAGAAGATTGTACGGACACTACATCCGTGGTTCCTTGATACTCTTAACAATGGCTGGGGGAGAAAAGATAGAGCTATATAGGAGACTACGAAACGGCCCATATTCAGACGTGATCTGACCAAGAGAGCCAATGCGCCTTCACGCAAGTTAGTTTTCTGAAATATAATTTTTGGACTTAGTCCAAAGTATAGAATTAATTTAAAATTAGAAAATAAACGAGTAAAATCGAATATTTTCTAAACTCATAAAATTATTTTCGTTCTGATTATTTTACGGACAATATTGTAACAATACAAGTATTTAAATTCTGAATAATAAATATAATAACTAATAATATCAAAACTTCACAATTAATTGCATCTGAACCGCATCCTTTATCCATTGAACGTCGCCTGTAAGCGGTAGCTTACTACAATAAACACTAGACTCAATATTACATATTAGGTATATTTTATATTTTTGTAAAACAATTAGTACAAACATTTTAATAACTGAAAAACTACTCGTTCAAATTAGATACATTAAGATTTTCAAAAAATAATTCACTAAATAGTTTACAGTAAAAAAGTAAGTTTTTCATTTAAAAAATACAAGTTTTTAATACTGTAGAACACTCCTTAAGTAATACAAAACAATCTTAAGAATTTTAAAATATATAGTCTTTAAGTAGGTGGGTACATATATTTAAAAATTCTGAAAATCAGAAATTAAATAAATTTATTATTAATGGAAAACATAAGGGTGAACATGCTTGGTGAATCACTCTGTATTAATATATGGGTGATAATTAAAAACGCACATTTCGTAAGCGTTGATGATTCGTGTCGGTTGGCGAGACGTCAGTGGATAACAAATGTGGAGTGTCCGCTATAACGTTTATATCAGTGTCACCTATAATATAAGTATTAGACATTAGTGTTCTAAATTGTTGTTATTGTTGTTTAATAGTGTGACTTAATCCTCACGAATACTTTATACTTACTATGACAGATTATAATGCTGTTTTTATTTTTTCTTTCCCTCCACCGATCGACGAAAATGTGTCGATTAATACCAATAAACTTGTCCGTCGATAAAATGTGTCGACCTCACTCCTCGGAACAATTATTAATTCTACAATATCAGGCTATGAACACGCCTGACGATGTACTGTGTAGGCAACTCGACCACCATCGGCCAACAAACGTGTTCGTTGTGTTGTGCGGGCGCCCGATTGGGTTTTAATATCATTTTGTGCACTGAATAATGTTATATTTTACAGTTTTAAGTTATTAATTACAGCCTACGAGACGTCCTTAGATAATATTTCTACCTTTATATTCTATTTATCGTCACAAAATGGATTCTTTTGATCGCTAGTTTTCTATGTTGTACCTACATTTGTATACTTTCGTCGTTTTTCAAGACGGAGACATCACGTCATGCGGGTGTAACGTCCTATTAAATAAATGATAATGTTGACACAATCATTTGACACATGATATGTCGCTTACTGTATGGGTGCGTAAATATGATTTTTGATAATATATTGAAGTTATAATAATTTTGTAGATGCCATAATTTTTAGTTGACTATTGTTTATACGATTTTTGGTTATTTGTAATAAATTACTTATCTTTTGTCTTTTATTGTCCGACATGGTAGTTTTTTCCGTCACGAATGGAAGAAATAACATAAGGACAAAACTTTATTGGTAATAAATAATAATTAATCGTATTGCATATTCGCCCAATCACGATGCGCTGCGTCAATATAATATAATATTTTGCCGTCTAATATTATATGAAATAATACGGTAGAAAATGTACGTGTAATCAATTTAACAATCCCCTCCCCCCTGCCACTCCTGTAATTTGTATTTTAATTTTCAACGGATGGTTAATAAATACAATTTTTTTGCATACGAAAGATGTAATGGACGTTCGTTAATATATTATGACGTGTTGTTGTACAAGCCACGGTGTTGTAATGGCAAATACAAAATAATCGAATAAAGCGCGCGCAGAACGCTTAGTGGTTACACAATATTATAATGATAATAATATAACGTTATTGCCTATTATTATTAAGTCAACACTTAAGAGGAGGATTCATTGAACGATTTTTCCTTACTATTTATTATAAGCTTCCAATAATGCATTATCATTACTTATCAACAATATTCCCATGATACGATATGGCGTCTCAAACTCTCAACTGCTAGCTGCATGCTGATGAAAAGATTTACAAATTCGATGTGGGCTTCTAAACACGATACCTATCCCTCATCGTCGTAGGATCTAAGATTTCGTTACAGGATTATATAATAACACGTGTATCGTTTCTCCTGCCCGCATTTATACCCAATCGGTTCGGGGTTCCGGCCGCAACGAGTCTCATATAGAAAGGGTCCGTGGCGTAGTACCAATACGTTTGTCACAAAAGTAGAACACATAAATTCAATATTAATTATTAGGTATTACAATTTCAAGTCAAATTCGTACCCGAATTCGTACCCAAAATGTGCTTACCGGGGATATCTTTAACGTTTAGTGATTTTATACTTAGACTGTGAGCAATGTTTGTACAGTACGATAGTTTTGATGTACAATATTATTCAAACGCCATCATACAATATTATTAAGCACGCAGTTTCGTTGGTTGGTAGTGACTAGTGAAACGTATCCTTGACCAACAGAAACTATGTTCTACACACTGACCACTGTATTCTTAGGCCGCAAATACACTAACCTGTAGACATTATTCAGTCTATCCACTCATACATATGTTCAAAATCGATTTGTCATCTCCCACATAAAAAAAAAAATTATTGTTATTATTTATGATCGTCGTTATTGATGGTAATTCAATAAATGTGTTTTTGCCAGTTAGTAGTAGATGTTGTTTTCCTTGACCGTTTGCTCGTCATGTATTAATACGACGGTGACATTTTCCTCTATTACAAGATTATTGATTATTTTATCTATTTTAAGAGTTGGTCGCAAATCGTATTGAGTGAATATGTTTTTAATTTAAACGCGCGAGATCCATACTAATGATATTATAGATAGTCTTAAGTGTTCAGACAGAGGGATAATAATAATATATTAGGTACATAATATTGTTATTATTTCAAACCGCTGTGAAATGTGTTGCTCGGTCTTACGCCTTGAGTGGGAATATAAAAATACGAGTTCTAATAAGTGGCGCGCTCTACCGGTGATTCATACCTTGGTGAATTATTTCCTAAAAAAAAATTCACGATAATGTTAATAATAATATCCGAAACGTTTCCGACGTGTTGCCCGCGTTATACTTCCTGTGTGTAATAATCATTATGATTGTTGTCGTTATTTCGACCGACGACGTTTGTTCCGTTTTAGTGGATGCCAGCAGAATGGCATAGATAATATAAGAATATTATATTTATATTATTTATGCAGAATGGTATGTATATTTTCTAGACGTTTCATCAGAACGCCAATGCACTTTGCAAGAAATAGTACGTTAATCAACACGTTTTAATTATAACACATTATATAGCTTCATTTCGGTTGAGATATAACAGTGACTAATAATTGACATCGCGTCGTACGACTATAATAATAATAATAATAATAAAACGACTACTCATTACTGTACATGCGCACATGGTACATGATATTATATACATTTATGTGTATTTCTTTAATTAATATTAATTTACGAAAGTCGAAATATGACACAAAGAATCATTATTGCCATTAATATCGAGCAACGTGTATTATTATCGAAAAGATATAATTATGACCATATTATATTATTATTATTATATTGTACAACACACATCAACAAGCTCGTCATCCGTGCGGTACATTTAATAATATGATATATCGTTACAACTTACAATCGACTGCAACGCGTCGCGCTAAATTGTAAATAATAGTACGCCTATAATACCTATATATTATATCTAATTATTGTACGAATAAAATATTATTAGAAACACGACTAAAATGGAAACCAGTTTGTATTATTTTTTTTTTATTATTATGCACAAGTTTAGAAAAAAAACATCCTTTGTACTTAAATTGCATACTTAACTGCATTTACTGCGGTCCGATAGAAAATAATTATAGCACAGTGCAAGACATATTATAACATACGACATGCCAAAACACGACCCTCGTTCAGTCGTGACTATTATAGATTTACAATTTACAATAATCACCGCATCTTTCGGTTGGTATAAAACTATTTGTAAAAAAAATAAATAATAATATTTTACGTACCATTTATATCTGTATGGGTTTCAGTTGGATTAGCGAAACGCAAAGAGCTATGCCGGAAAAATATATAATAATCGGCACAAAATATAACTCGCGGTGTACTGAGAAACATTTTTAAACGTCATAGCTTTTAGCTAGTATAAACGAAACCTTTCGTTTTACTTTTTCTTACCTATACATTTTACATGATTTTTAAAATTGTTTATTTAGATTTTATTGATTTCAACATTAATATTGTGACAGTCGTGTTGTCATAATAATTTTATTTGATTTATATTTACATATGTATTATATGCACTTTCACGTTCCTATGTTATTATATAATATTGTATGCACTTGAACTAACACAAGTACTGGTAATTATATGCTAGTTATTTTCCCTAGTGAAACCGATTGAAACTTTGCCATAAAATATAGTTACAAATTATTAAATCGCAGGCTACAATAGTGCAGTTGAACTAAAAAATTATACTACGAAATTTTCTCGGCGCGCCAAATACTTTTAAATACCACACACGGCCCACGATAAATATGCTCCAACGTCCCATTATAATATAACGAGGTGTTCGTATACCTCGACCGATGAACGAATTTTTCATGAAAATTGCTCATTTTTGCCGATCAAATCGTTAGTTTTAAATTTATTGGAGGTTTAGTGGGTTACAATAGAAAATATACCTACTCAGCGAAGATTTAAGTCGGTCATATTTAATTGCAATCATTTTAGATTCTGAGTGGAACGATGAATGTATTGATTTTACAATGATGTGTGTTTTTTTTTTTATTTTTTTTTTTGTGTCTGTGTACACGATAAGTAGTCGAAATAATGCTACGATTTTCAACTTCAGTATCTTGTTCGATCAGAAAGTGAATATCGTTGGTGCATCGAGGAGGTCAAAATTTAAATTTCCCAGTAGTTTTCAAAAGCGCCGGGAAAAACAAAAGAAAAATTAAGGAAAAACGGGAATTTTTACGCAAAATCTGTTTTCGAGAAAATCGATTTTGGCTTTTGGTGTAACTTTAAAACAAATGACCGTAGATACATGAAATTTTCAATGGTTGTTTATATTTCCATTTTCTATACACGATAACATTTTAAAAATATTTTGATTTATTTTGAACTGTTTAGAGACATTTTCATTTTCCATTTTTTTTTAGTTTTTTTTTCTATAAATATCAATAAAGTGTTATCTGTTGGGCCAAAAAGTGTAAAAATTTAATACAAGGCTCCTGATATATTGTTACAATAGCAATTGAAAAATATTAAAAATACATAGGCACAATTTTTTTTTATAAGCATTTAAAGATCGAATTTTGACAAAATTTATCAAATTTAAAATTGAATAATTATTTTGTAGTTAAAATTTATAAAATTTTCAACTTTTATATCTAAGGATTGAAAATTTAAAACAAGATTCCACGTAAATATTTAATTCCTATTTTGGTCAATTTTTTTTTAATACTATAGATAAGTATACCTACCTATAATAGGTATGTCTAATACCTAGGCTGACAAACCGTCTCCGCTCAGAATCGTTTTTCTTATACAGTGATATTATATCATTGAATTCAAATTTAATACTATCCATTATACAGTGGCCCACTTGTACCCTACTGTACAGCAGAGCGACATCCACCTACCCACCTTTTTTTCATTATAATTTGTCAAAATAATTACCAAAATTTTTTATTACCAAAATAATCATATTTTGGATCAAAAAAAGAAACTAAGAAGACCAAAATAAAGGTGTACGCATTGCACAAATCGTTGTTGAAATATTGAAGCACCGCTCGGCGGCAGATGGCGACACGCGTATCGTGGCTTGACGGGTCTCAGCCTCGTGTACCGCGACGCGATCGCCGCTCGGTTCAGTAGCCCCGCACGATGAGAAGAGAAGAAAAAAAACAATACAATAACAACAACAGACATGGGAGCCGCCGCCGCGGTCGAAGAGAAGTGGCCGCGTGAGGGGCGATCGTGGACGGCCGACGGCGGGAGAACTGGTTTTCCCCTTTACCACCGTTACCACTCACCACTCCGTCGAAACTCACCTACAGTATATACCAGCTATAACCCTATATTATTATTATACCGCTGCGCGCTGGTCAACACGCACGCACAGGTATTCAGGAAAGAGCAAGTGTCGTCGCGGCGGCACAGGTAAACCGCTTGGTGGCGGCCGGAGTGGGGAAGACACCCAACGCTGGCCGCTCCTCTGCGCGCGTGTATACAATAATATTATTATCGTGAGGAGTCTTTAATTTTTAACGTATACTCCGCGTTACTCCCCACTTACCAACCACCTCCACCGTTACCGCATGTATCATACAGAGTGGTCGTAGCGACTGCCGCGGTGTCCCGCTCGTCGTGCCGTTCGGCGGTGTTCTTAGAATTCAGTGCATACGTAAATACTACTTATAAATGCACTTGCGGTATCTAAGGTATCTTCCAGGCACGATGTTATTTTTCGCGTAGCCAGTGACTTGCGGTATAATCGCGATTTTCTTACTCGTTTCCGTAATCTTTTAGGCGAGTTATTGTGGTTGACGACGTTGCACATATCAGGATAGGGGGCCAGGAGGTTCCAGTAATCCCCCTCCCAAGCGAGAAAAATGATACCCAATGAAAATGGGGTTTTTTGGATGTGAGTTGCAAATTATTATGGATGCCATCAAAATTGCGTCGAAATGACAGTTTTGATCAAAAAATCGAACCTATTATAATATTTATAAAAATTTTGTATCGGATAAATGATCGAGATATCTGGTACTCCTCCTTTGCAGTCCTCAGGTCCGTTTTCGACGTCACTCGTGATTTAATCTGTAGCAGGCGCGTTCCATGGTGTTTAGCCCCCCCCCCCCCCGTTTGAACGTATTTATTTATTGAGATATTATATAATTATATGTAATAAAATTGTGTTCATATTATTAAAACAAACTTTATCTGAAAAAAGAAACATAGTACCCTTTCATTCAGGGACGGATCCAGGGGGGCCTAGGGGCCCAGACCCCCCCCCCCCCCCCAGACATATTTTTTTATAATTCTACAGATCCTAAAACTTACTATATTACTATATTTCAAATCACATAATATATGTCTGATAATATAATATATTATTATACGTAATATCTACTATTTATTAAGAATAAAGGATAATAATTTATTATAATTGTATTTGTGTTGTAAAAAAATTGTTGGGCCCCCCCCCAGATCTTTGCTCTGGATCCGTGCCTGCTTTCATTGAGACTTCTAGATCCGCTGGTAGATTTTCTCGGGGAGAAAATAAACCGACAACCGTCCGCGGCGCTGTTGGCTGAAACGACCAACCGTCGAGTTATGCGAATCACGTGAACCGCCCTGTACATGCGTATTGGAAACCGCTTATTGAAAAATGTGCGCATGCGTGTACGCCATGCATTCCTGTCCGGCCTTTCGTCGTATACCATTGTGTTTGTACTGCCGCCCGTCGCGATTGTCCGCTCCTCGGCAAATCAGACACGGCCAACGGGCAACATCAGCGGCGATCGGGTGCTCAACTTTCGCAGTGGTCGAAATGCAAATATTCTCCGCACCGAACGGAAAATAATTTTTCTATCCTGAAAACACCTCGAAATAATAATTATTGTGTTAATATATCTTAACTGCGCAATCGCTCTCCCAATCAATAGCATATTGTATAGGTAGGTGTTTGCAAACCACTCTGGCAATCGACAGACCTGTGAATTCAAATTGACTCAAGAAGTCAAGACTAATTTTTAGAATTTTTTATGTATCTATAGTGTGAAAACTAATTTTATAAAAGGAACTCGAAGCTCAAAAAAATATTCTTGGCTGGCCAGATCCTCGAAATTGTTCTTAACAAGGCGCTTGTGTTATATAATTCCTTGTCGTGATTTTAGACACTGCATATTATGATATAATATAATATTATTATCAACCCTGTTGCAATATGCTATTTGGTTCTGATATAATATTATAATATAATGATAAATGTGCATACAATTTTCGAATCTCATACCTACTCTCATCTGTATCGACAAATTGTGATTACATATATTATGCATTATGTTTAACGTTATTGTTCATAATATAATAGGTAGTAGGTAGGTACCTATTAAATATTAATGACGTAAAACAAACGCAAATCGAGACACATATGCAACGTTATACTTGCTTGTACTTGGATGGATGTTGCGACAGTCGAACTCAAAACTGATGACGGAATGTGTGTTATTCTATAACAGTTGTTGAACATTGGAACACGTTGTTGTTACTGATTTTGAATAACAAAATCAATAAATTGATCCACGTTTTTGTGACGTGAAATGAACACGAAATTTCGAAATTCTGTTCAGAATATAAAATTATAAAATATGAAATGAAAATGTGTGCACTTGGATATAATTTAATTATATAATTAATTAATTACGTTATGGATATTATGTTTTTATTACATGCATGTTCCAAGCGTATTTGCTAATTAGGTATTACCTGTTGTATTAGTTCGATAAAAATTAATTAATGTGTCAATACATTCTAATTTATGGCATTATTGAAACATATGTACATAATATAAACATGTATAGGTACTTAAGTATAATCGTTAAATGTGTTATCGTCGTATATCATTGTATTTGATAAAAGAAACTATTGATATGGATAACATAATAATTTGCAGTTCTGAAAATTAAAAACAATAATTGTGGTGTACGTTATTTTAATTACGAATAAAATAAAGTAATGCTATCGCCTATCGTCACTTATAACAGAAATAAATAGTTATTAAATAATCCATAACGCAGCTTTCATGTAGACGATTATTAATTATTATATCTTGATTAATGTTGTTGCCATCAAGAAATCCTTAGATACCTCTAGGCTGCACATACCTGTGATATACATCTCTTATGGTTAGGTTAGAATTATTATAATCTTGTACACAATTAAGGTAGAAGATGGTATTTAAAAACTCTTTTATCGGATCCTGTGAAGGATCGTTTAAATATTTTATATGTCCGTCCAGCCATATAATAACACAATTTACAAGTCTGTATCGTATTACTAATAGCCAAAGCTTTGTTTTATTTAAGGTGTTCCGTAGAATATATTATTATAGGTACGAGTCTAGTTTCTATTTTTTCATAAAACTAAATGGGTACCTAGTACCTACCTATATACGATCAAAATATTTTCTTAGAATCGTCTCCGTCGATTCTTTTTACCCTGACAGTACTCACCAAGTAATAGGTACATTCAGACAAGTATCTACTATATAATATCTATACAGTATACATTATAAATATGGATATAATTTAACTTATTGTGACGGAAGGGATCATCGTATTTAAGACGCTATTTAAATCGGGGATGCATTGATAGCCCCTAGGAACCGGTAATTTATTATTTGAATAGATTCGCTGGTGGTCATGTACATGTGTTGCACTTTAAAATATCATACAAGCTATAATTAGCAAAATCTTTGAAAAATCTTTATCAAGAGGGAAATTTTTATCTCTGGTAACGATATATTTACAGTTTGACATATCATATTTATATGTTATTATAAAAAGTATTCCGTATTCGCCTAGAGTTAGTTGGAATTAAGTTTGTTGTTTAATCTTATAATAAATTATATAGTACTATAGCTGACTCCGTGCACTTCGTTGCCTCGTATTTAAACTCTTATATGATTTAAAGTTCAAACTTTGTTTAAATCGTTATTCAATATTTGGTGTACCTAATGGTGTTCTAAGCTTTTTTAAAAAAAAGTAACAAGAAAAGATATTATTTTAAATCAGTGGATAGTAACTTTAAAAAAAAAATTAACCAGTAATCACTGACAACCATTTATAAACCAAAAACTTGTATAGAAAAATCCTATAGAAAAAAGGAATTTCAGTTTTTCGGCCAACTTTTCCAATTTTTTGGGCAATGTTTCTTATTTTTCTGTGCGTATAAACTTCATTTGGACTTTAACAAACATTTAAAATAAAATATAAGCCAAGTCCAACCGTTCTCAAGTGATGCGGTTACTAACTAGCAGCATTTCAATTTTATTATATTATAGGTATATAGATATTTCGGTACTCGTAATTACATATTAGGTATATAAAAGTGTTGAATAACTGTATAGTTTAAGCTACTTACTAGCAATCTTTGTTTTTGGCTCGATTCAAACATAATATTAGGTAATTTTTATATCTATAGTGTGCATATAATAATATTATATTATATATGCTACAAATTATACACAGTGGTGTATCTGTAGGAGTTTAAATGTTAAATATAACGATTACATTTAATCGAGCACCAGATACTGAGATACCCTCTTACCAGATACAAATAGATTTAACAAAACTTTGTAAATTATTAAAATTTATCACAGCGTTACAATAGATTATCCTTGTGCGAATGTTTATATATACCATATTACCATATATATGGGCACCTAAATATACATAATAACGTAGAGCAGATAATATCTGCAGGTATGTTTAGCTCTGCAACTTACGGCTTTACTGACACCTACTATAATAATTAAAATAATATGTAGGTATTGTTTAATTGTTTGTTCCGTACAAGGGATCGTTGGCGATGACGCTGCGGCTGCAATATCAACCGTGCATGATATTATTATTGCATTTTTTATATGCTTTTACGTAAAACAGTACAGTAAGTTGTTTACTCATCCGCTTGTGCGCATCCAAAATCGCGACTTCCTTTAAAATAGTTATTTGTATATAGGTGATATACTATTTTAATATGTCTATTGGTTCGATTCATTCACCAAAAATATTATTAAAAATTTGATTGATTGTAGGTACTTAATAATTATTTAAATATAATGACGCCTACGAGTTGGTTCCCGGGTGGTATACATGTAACATACGAATTGATTCCGATGAACTTTCATTTTTATAATATAACTACCTATAGGTATGTAAAAATTTATTTTTTTGACTATTGATGAAAAATGATAGTATATTAATTATTAACCGATATTAGTTTCCTTTTCATTTTACACTG
This sequence comes from Acyrthosiphon pisum, assembly GCF_005508785.2. Lineage (NCBI taxonomy): Eukaryota > Metazoa > Arthropoda > Insecta > Hemiptera > Aphididae > Acyrthosiphon > Acyrthosiphon pisum. The sequence continues at coordinate 105,349,039 of NC_042494.1, forward strand.
ACAGGTGTGTCTAGAATATCTTATAGGTATGGTTAACATTTAACACGTTCATGACTCGTGTTGCTAGTCAATGTATATATAAGTATAAGCAATAAGATGTAGGTACGTAATGTACGAATTTTCCAATAGGTACTAATATAATAATAATAATAATTTAAACCAATATCAAATAAGTCGAAGTTAATAAAAAAAAAATGAATCTGGTATTCTGGTATTCACCTACAATATACAGTTTTCACGATTTGTAAACTCAACATTTGGCAGTCATTTAATTTGTTTATTATTTTAGTTCACAAATCACCTTGTTTCTTTAAGCTGTTTCTCTTGGCTTTAAGTGTGCTTTTTTGATAGTTTGATAGGTGTTACATTGAATCTCTTTCTCAATTAATAAAAAATTAGGTATTTGTACGGGAATAAAATTCTGAATTAAGTTTAATAGAAGTGATAGTAGTGAATTGTGAACTCAACATCAATGAAGAAGATGAAAATGATGCACACATTTTTGGTGGAAAATCATAATTATCATATTTTAATACTATATTACCTATTTTTATTCATGGAAAGTGTGGACACCAATTTGAATAGTTATTTGAAAATAAGTATTTTTTATTGGAAACCAAGTCGTACTTCTCAAGTATAATATATAGCACTATTTTTTTATTTTTCTAACGTTGCGTATGATGCTTGTTGAAAACCAATAAAAATCCATGACTTTCGTGACCTCGAAATTATTATGAAACGAACGGTTTCCAATTATTTCCGCTGTATATATAAGGTCAGGATCTAATTAAACGACATATCGACATAAATAAATATCTGGCGGAATCAACTTAAACAAATTTCCGGCGGAATCGATAAAACCCCGTTTTATTTCGCGTACATTTTTTGTTTTCGTTTTTGTAATCGCTTTATAATATAATAATATGTTGTTCATAAAATATGTAATATAATATATACGCACATTATAATGGCTTATCGTTAAAAAGTATTTGTAAAATACAGATAAGTTGTTCGAATTGGAATATATTGGATAGATTTCGTATCTCGTTAGTATTTTATATATTTTCAAAACCAACCGTGTGAATATAACGCATATAATACATTTTTAACGCTATATGACTATATGAGTATATGTTTATATGTATATACGAACCATGCACCACGACACGCACACGAGGGTAACGAACCTATTTGGGTAGTATATAATTTGTTGAAACTAATAACTAATAAGACAGCAGTTAAATGTAAAACTAGTATTGCTGTAGTAAAATATTATATTAATCGTGATTTTCAGATAGATTTGTAATAATATAATGTACCGATATAGCGTATTACCTACCTATATATCTTACTTATAAATCTAACAAGGAAATATTACAATATTTTCGATGAAATAATATTATTCGCATATTTTAGAACACGGTACAATATAATAATGTCTGCATAATGTTATACCTATAGTAGATATTCTAAAATATTATTTTTATTACAAAAAGTGTCCATAAATAATACTTGCTATTTATGTATACAATATTATTTTTATCTACGTATATTTATCGAAAAGGGAAGTTACAAGTAATATTATATTATGTATATATGTTTACATTGATCTTCGTCCGTCATTTTTATCTTGAAAATGTGTTCGCCGAATACAGATACACGTCAAGGGTGATGTTATTAGGGTGTTGCTGCCAGAGTGTATGAGTTTTCGTTTGGTAAAATGTTTTTATTGTGTAGTCTTGTCGTCTGTCGATGATATAGCGGGTACCTACTACCTACTTCATACGATAATATTATATGAAGAATATGGCAATTTCTTTCATATGCATACAATACTTGTTTTCTTCAATGTTGTATATACCTATATCGACGAATTCGCTAACAGAGGGCCACGAGACCAGTCCCTTCGTCGGGGTTCGGCCTATACCTAAAACACTTGATTGAAAAGACGCGTCTAAAGGATTTTTGGGATCGTCTGTCCGCCGCGGTCGGCCCTTTTCAATGTTCGGGATTATATAATATGGGTACGAACCCTCGAAATATATTATTCCGTGTATAATAATAATTGAATAAAAGGTATCATTCGCACGCAAACATAACACACTATGGTGCATTATAATAATAATATCTCCCGGGCACACCTCGTGTAACCTGCAACAAAATTCCTACTGAAAGGCGAATACCAATAGCGGGCGTGTGGAAAAATAGTAAGCTGAAAATATATTTTATTGTGTAGTGAGAATATTATTGTAATGTTAAACACGTGTATTTTTTTCGTTTGATAATGATTATAATATTATAATTTATAATTAACAAACACAATTCAAAAGATAAAGGTACCTACTGATACATTTTACACGCATACAACTAAATCAGCTAAAATCATTATATAATAATAATTATGATACTAAACGCTGAAGTTTTCGTTTCTGTCTAGACCATTTTCGGTTACATATCAGTTTACCAATCTGTCAAAATGCAAATGTGGGCGCTTTTTTCATTTTTTTTTCTTGTCCGTCTCTAGCTGTTTTAGACCGAACAATAAAACTGTTGACAACGATAAAAAACTCGTATTTTTACATGATGGATGCGGGAGACGTCGTCTTATGGTCTCGTAAACATGGTTATCAATCGTATATTAAACCCGTACCGATATATTTATTTGTTTCGGTCAAATTATAATATTTTAAACCACAACATGGTGGTTTACGAGTGTGATATTTTACAGTAAATACAATAATAATAATAGTAATACATATATTGTATTTTGTCGATATGACGTTTTTTTCACAATAGCTATGCACAAAGTCTACAAACGAGAAAAAAATCGAATCGTTGTCAAACGATTTCTATAATATTCGTAATAATCAATACACATATTGTTATATTATTATTTCAACGGGCGCATATTATTCAAAACACGCGTTCAAATAATAATGTATTATAGACTACATATAGTATTAAAAACTAATGTAGCACTGCGCAGCAGCGACGTATATAATGCGAACGGCTTGTAGTAACAATCAGACGCACGATATTTATATGCATGCATTTTATCTTGATCATATTATATTACAATAATATATTGTATTAACTTCGTCGTCCACGATTGTATACTTTGTCTTATTTATATTAACGCATTGTTTTTATTTTGCAGGTAAGGACACGGTTTGCTGGTGTATATTTATTATAATATCCACATTATATTTTCCCCTACGAAAAATCTCTTTGCAACTCTTTTGATTATTGTAAGTACACGATATAAGACTTCTTAACACTGTATACTCTCGCATAATACGTTAACATACCTAACTAATGTGCTGCAGAATGCTTATTTTTAATATTTAATATTGTTATGTAACATATTTTGTGGTGGAGGAGGATACTATTGCTGCATCACGTTCCGGACCAGGGGCAGTACTCGTTTGGACCAAAGAAAAAAAATTTACATCCCATTTGGATCGGTTTTGAAGACACATTATAAATTTAATAATTTTTGCGTGACATTTTCTTCGTTTTAATAGGATTCGTGAAAATTATGACTATATTATAAATGAACCATCTCTCATCAATTACATCAATTATTACAACTTGTGCATTTATTATTATGTGTCACTGCCTCATTGCTTATAAATGAAACTACGATATTGCACGACAAAACTCGATATTTATGTGTTATATAGAATGAACGTTGAGTGTACCAAAAATGGTCGTACAGCGTGTAATCACGGTACCTATATCGCAGTTACCAAGCTATACCAAGGTTTTCCGCGTATTACAATATACGCGTTGATATATATAGGTACCTAGAATAAATTCAAATGTCTATAAATAACGGCCGTAGAGGCGTGTGAAATCGTCACACTATTATTCTACAAAAAACATGCGAATAATATGTGTGACTTTGAGCATTCTACCTTGACGCCGGCGCGTAATCCACGGGAAAATGTAGGACCGCGCCGGTGATCAACACTCGTAGTTTTTCCACTGTCCACTGCGCACAACACGCTATATGCATATTATAACACATATTGCAGACGTGAAAACGGCGTGGTTAACGATTGGGCGCAATCATATGACCGCAACCACTTGTATTTCATAAGAATGACCGTCGGAAAATATCGCGGTCACCCACAGCTTGCCACGATTTATCGATTTACATAATCAAATATCAATATATTGATTTATCCTGAATTTTCCAATACATATTTCAGCAACAATTTTCTGTCTGACAAATCCATACTGATACATTCTATAAATAAGTATAAACTAAGTACAAACGCAATTACATGCGTACATAAGCTCGGCCTATAGGCAACCACCGTCCACGCCGGTATACCATAACGTGGTATACTCTCGTGGAGCGATTAACATTGATGTTATTCCGATTGGTAGTCAAGCCGGGTTGGGTTAGGTCTTAGGTGTAATAAACACTGCAGTGTCTGTATTGTGTAGTAACAAAATGTTGACAACACGTTATCAACAAGTTCAATATATCCAACAATTCATGACACGGTATATAGAGGAAATCCGGCTTCACTCTTACGACAACGGTCGACAACATCTATGAGTGCTTTATATACAGTGCGACGAAATTCTGGCCACAATTTTCGATCTAAACCCAACGTATTAGTCTGAATTAACGAGCCTCATCCGCAATTGTGATTTTCTGGCGAATGATCGCCTTGAAACTTGGTTAGTTCCTTTAAATATGTAAATATTACAAATAATAACTTATGGTAATTATCAACAAAGTTTGTAAACAAATGGTACTAAAATCGCCCCCCTTTATATTTGTCAAAACCGCTATTGCTCATCCGTATCAACTCTGGGTGGATCGTAAAGGTAGGATGCACATCTGTAGTCATCCGTGTTATTCACAGGTTTCTAGCAGGAATAGCGACTTCAACGACGCTTATTTAGAATTAATTTTATTTACGCATATTATATTATATATTTATATATTGTATAGCGGTTAGGACTTAGGAGTATCCAAATTCCAAGTAAAAATTGTTTAAATAGTTGTGTGACTGTGTGAGTGCGGGCCATATACAGCATGCATCATTTGTGTTGTTGAGCATTATCGTCATTCGTCTCTTCGTATTCAGAGTTGTTCACCAGACATTCCCTCCTAATTTTTTCCATTTATAATGGATTCATTTAACTTATAATATGTACCACCTTATATTATAGTAATATAATACTTTGATAGGGTATAAGCTGCACCAATCGTAACATACGAATACATTTTTTTTTCTATAGATTGTGATAAAATAATTTGGCATTTGTGTTGTACTGCTCACGCGTACTTGTAAAAAAAAAAAACAACAATTAAAAACAATATTTAATAGCAATTTTATAATAACGATCATTTTCCCTTACAAATAATTGGTCAAAACGGGTTGCAATTTTTTAATACTATATTCGTCCTGCAATCGGTCCCAACGTGCCTTGCCCCCGGATTATATAGTGATGCGGTCTTCAAAATTACCAGGTAAACAATTCATTTTAATTACGTATTTAGTTTTTTCGGCCATATAATAATATGTAATATGTACGCGCGTTGGACGGCCTCTTTGACGAACTTATACCTGTAGTCTCCAATATTCCAACCGTCTGCACTAAAATGCGTGTTTCATATTATAGTTACCTATATATTATATATAGTTAAACGTTGTACGCATACCTATACGCTCACCTCTTCACCGTCTCCATTACTCTATCCGTGTTTCTCTCTTTGTTTCTACAATTTTTTTCTCTCGCGCACCGGCCAAAAGCGTGCAGTTGTGTGCATTGCACCGGGGCAGCATCAGATAAAAAACAGTGCGCGTGTTATTGTGGGCGGCACGAAGAATCCGCGCTGCAGATCGGCGCCGGGCAGACGCATGGGAAATATAATAATATTGGAAGGTTTTATATTATTATATTCGACGGACCAACACAGAGTTATATTTTGACTTTAACACACGTCACATACACGTATTTTATAATAACATATTATATATTATATATAGATACTTTTTATGGTTATAGGTTATATACATTCACATTATATTATAATTAATAATATAATTTATATAATATAATATATACCTATATATAGGTACCTAGTTTATATTTTATTATATTCGACCGCTTCGTACACGGCTTGTACGCAACTTGTTTAATCCGATTAGCATCTAATTAAAAATCATATATACCTATATATAATATACATAATATGAGCATGCCGCGTCAATTATTAGTTATTGATATGCTGTGTCCGACACTGCAGTTTACCGCGGCACACCAATAACATATAAATTCGTATACATATAGGTATTATATACACTGGCATAATAGGAATGTTGGAATGGAATGTGCGTGTGAGCGCAATGACGGACAACCGTTCTTCTAGTACATTGCATTTATGTATATAATATATAATATTATGTGTTTGTATAGTTATTAACGTTATGAGTTTTGTAGTTTAAGTTATAAACTACGTCGTTCAAACAGTCGTCGCATCCTCCGAACCGTAATGATGAATATCCGCGTATAAATAATATAGGTATACCTGGCACCTGCGAACAGATCTTTTAGTCGGTGCCTAATATCTGGTTTTAGATGTATAGGTACTTGATTTTTAGGATACATAGCGAGTTTTACAGATATACACCGCAGGTTCTTGTTTGGATATAAGCACATTTTATTTTTTACAAAATTTAATAATATACGTCATATAGTGTTGTTTTACTATAAACAGTACTCGTTCTATATAATTTATATTATGATACGGAATTCTGTGCGTTTCAAATAATTCGTTGAAAACTATCCATCTATATCCCTTTTAATCGCGCATTATATGATGTTATTTTATATACCATTTCCTCGCATATATATTATATATTTTTAAAATTATATAACATATTAATAATATGTATTTTATGATATGCGTTTTACTTTAAAAAATACATTCACTGTTGACGCCTGAACTTAAAGCCGTTTTAATAACTATATATCGTGTATCGGCGTTATCATCGTTGGACGTAGATAAATACCATAAAAATCAACGTTCCGCATAAAAGAATTAGTAACACGCTACACACTCGTGATAATACACGGTCCTCCTACTTCACTGAAGGAATGTCTATAATTATAAACACTGCGAGGCGATAATTTTCAACTCGCGCTGTATAACATAATAGGTGTATTATACACTTTGGCGTTTTTTCGTTGTCTCTGTGAACCTTATAATTTGTTTATTCCACAGTCACGACATACACCGAAAAATATATACATATAAACGACCATCTCGAACGGTGCACGTTAATATACAAATAGTAATTAGAGAGATTTTTTTTTTTTTTTGATTTTTTCGACGTTCACGTTTAAATGTCGTGTACACGTTTTTTTCGTGGGTTAGATTTTCATTAGTCGTGATCGTATGTGTCAATCTGGTTTGAGTTTTGACTCTTCGTCGCCGATAATATACAATAAGCCGACGCGGTGTGGCTGTAAACCAGAAAAATAAAAACAATAATATCACAACTGAAGGATTATAATACGCTATATACACACAACACACGTATGAAGAACCGATATCGTTTGCCCACGGTAAATACGCATAACACCTTATCGCCAGCCGATTACTATTTTTTATTATTTATACAAACAACAGTCATATAGAGTACCTATTATTGACATTTGGACGTTGTCGTAGTCGTCAAGTGTACACAATATCTCATGCAACATATGCGCATATACGCACTAACAAATATACACACTCACTCACACACATATCCAATACACTCCTCGTACACTCTGTATACGATTACACTGCACATATACATCACTATTCACTATACATGCACGTAATGAAAAAGATTGGATAAGGGCACGCGCCCCCTACCCTCGTGTGTTCTGAAACCCCAGCTCCGAACTGCGGTGACGATGCGAGGGCAAATGCGCGCGAAACTCGGTGTAGAATTCGAAAACACTCAACCCGGTTGCTGTTCGCCCGTTATACACCCACCAACTCCATTCGACGCATACAAACACACGCGCACGCTCACACACGCGCACGCTCACACACAAGTACACGCTCACACACAAGTACACGCTCACACACACAGACAAACACACACACACGTACGTGCGTGCACGCCACTTACCTGACACATACCTGGTGGTAATGTTTGTAAGTGTATACACTATACATGTTATATGGTCGGACGGCGACGGCGACGCGGTCTCTCACTCCTACTCACCAACGCGTGCCCGGACCAATCCGCCGCCGCACAGCCTCCGCGCCTCCTTTCAAGACCGCGCTCTTCAGTCCGTGTCCGCGACCCGACCCGTCGGTGCGTCGTCGTTCGTCCTGCTGTAACTGAATCCTCGAACCCGTCGTCGCACGCGTAACGACTGGCCAATAATTTGCATTAATAATAATAACAAGTCCGATTGACGTATAATAATATTATTGTTTTTATTCATTAATTTCTTACTAACCCTCCGGCCACCATTTCGGCACACCGCTTTTTACAACATTCAATTTTTGTGCGCGCGGTTTTACGTCTGTGCGCGAAAAGGATAACGACATTATATCATCATCTGCACCACTGCCAAAGGCTGTATTATACATTAATATAGGTAAGTCTACCAGACAGTTATATTTTATTTCGAAAAGTGGACAGGAGACGTGACCAACTTATATTTACCCTGGTTCCCTAGTGTACGCACAGTTTTTCATTCGACCACCCCGACCAGCAGAGTATTAACTGCAGTTTTTATAGCTGCAGAGTCGTCGTTATCATAACGTGCCTTCCGCATATTATGTACGGTATATACGGCGAGCGATGTAATTCGTGTTTACAGAACGTCGCGATTTTGACACGGTGTGTTGAACAAATAAACGCAGGTACGCCACGGCAGGCAACCACTTCAAGTGTCCTGCAATAATATGATGCTCGCGACCATACAATAATAATACAACGACAATAATATGATAGTAATGCGATACTCGTTCGAGTGTTATTGCCACGATTAACATTTAAAACTGCGTGATCACATTATATAAATACAACACAAACACACAACTCTGTAATAATAATAATAATAGGTCGACAACGTTTTTGCTTCGATTGCACACTTACGCGTAATAAATATAATATAATCTTTAATAATATAGTGTATATAATAATACACTATCTTGTTATTCCTTTATTTTAACTTTAACTTTCTTATTGTTTTTTATAATCACTTTATTTCTGTAAACAATGACATACGTACACAAAATCATGTGGCTGCTTGACGTAATATATATATAATGTGTGTGTGTATGGTATATATGTACGCTCGGCCTACGGTCACATAACACTATATTTGAATTCGTACACATATTTTGTAGTTATATTTATGCAAACTGATGTTTTACGTTAAATTTTTATTCTATCGCGTCGTAATAACATCAAATACACCTATATAATCTTTATCCTTTCCGGATTCACTTAAATATATGCATATACGCGCATTAATATAGCCAAGTGTATATACTCGTTTTCGTATTGTAATTATTTCACAATGTCGATACACGCGCGCGCTGCACACACACGCACATGTCGTTCCTTCTAGAAGTTGGGTAGGCGTTTTGTGGAGGTAGCACACACACACACACACACACACACACAAACATACATATACACAATCACCATTACAATTTATACACACGCACTGTACAGCCTATTTGGTTCGACCTAATATTATGTTATTATTCACGTATACATACGACCAAGAGCTACATTATATCTGCACTCGAGATGTGTCGTTCTCTTCATCTTCGTGTCTCCAAATTCGGAGAGATCCTGACTGTCAGAAATCACGCATATCGCTATCGTCAAGGAAAGTGAATAGTGTGGGCGTTTTAAAAAGAAAACATGTTTCCAGCGCGATTTTATCTGAAATGGTATAATATTATTGTGTAGCGCATCAACGTTCTAGCTTTACCATCGTTAAAGTCTCCAGGTCACTCGGGTGACATTTCTACCGGTTCCCTACAAACTCATTCGTGAATCGTGTTACCGTCAATAAATAAGGAATACAATTAATGTAACCAAAATGTATCATTCATTCCTCAAACTACACATTACGACGTAGAAATACACTGATAATAAAACAAAATAATAGATAATACCTGTCGGTTTGATCTATTATTATCATCTCAATTTCCATTTTAACTGTGCAAATTATTGCTTTATTATTGCTAAGTCGTTCATAATATAAAACGATCGTATATAATATATAATGTATCGTATTGTATGTGTTCTGCATATAAATAGGCTCATTATTACAACGCTCAAGTGCCATGTTCCAGCCCCATGTTACATTGTGTAAAATTAAATTCAAGAACCACAATATTTTGAAAAAGAATTGTCGTTCGCGTATATATGTATAGCCGTATAGGTATATTATATGATACTTTCCAACGGCCGGAAGAACTTGCGGTAAACACCGCCCAAGCTTTGAGACGCATATATTATGCCTATGTATTTTTTAATTTTATATATATTTTTTTTTTTTTTGGTAGGGAACGGTGGCCTATACTTTTAAACTATACAAACACAATGCCAGTTGTTACTATTATTGTTATAAATAACAATAACACATGACAAGTGAGTGTGTGCGCGCGCGAGCCCGTCTGTGTGAGTGTGTGCATGTGCAAGTGCGGGGGTAGGAACTAGGAGCCATGATATACCGGTTCCATTGTCCTATCTCGCGAGGCTCGGTTTTTTGTCCTTCTCTGTTTCTCCTCCAGTGCAACCAGCCCCTTCTAGGTGTACATTGTTGACCTATACAATGGTCTTCTCGATCTTGGATTTCTATACACACGCTCTCATATATAATATATAATGTATGTTCATATGTATATATGTTTATACTAGATACAATATATTTATATTATATATTATTATTATTTATATATTACATATTACATTATAAATAAAAATACATAAACACGCGGTACATATCTTATGCGTGTATCAGACCGGGAGCCGAGTACACGGAGACGGAACACGGTTTGGCCATAAACCATGATATGGGCTGTAGATAGTGTAGCTTATTGGGATTATAATTTAGAATGTACCAGCATCGTGCGCCCGTGAATGTGAATAACCCAATGAAATATTATATGTGTTCGGTTCACGTGAAAATGGTTATTAAACGAAATGCCAACATTTTTGCATTATGCCCGCCCGTATTCATAATATATAGATATGGTATACTTTTGTGCGTGCGTGTATATGTAATATTATATAGGTATATACATTATAATATATAATATTATATATCATTATAATACATCGGTAGACCCTTTTCATTTTCTCGCGAGTACCTATATATATGTATACGCGTCTCTTCATATTATTAATAATCGAACCTCGGCGGTACGCACAATAGAGATTATGTATGTAGTAGGTACGTGTACGAAGAAGAGGGGCCTGAGGGGCTATTATATCGGCTGGCGCCAAAATACCCTCACCGCTGTCATATGCGAGGGTCACAGATACATCTTTTACACCTGTTGTGTGCTGTTCGAGAGTGGAAAAAATCCAGACCTGAAATTAAATTACTATCTGCTATTATTTGGTAACCGCCCACGAACACTTCGTGATCACACGGCCCAGATACAGCATACCTATTTTATTATTAGCCTGCGTTAAACTAAACATTAATATAATTTTATATGGCCGTGGCTAAGATAAAAATGTGTTTGTGTATAACATAATAATACATAATACCTAAATAATATTATATATAGGTATACGAACAGTATAATATTAATTCCTATAATGAAACTTTTGATCTAGTTCGTGTCTGCACGCGTGAGGCATTTTAAATAACGATATTCGTATATTAAGACAAACATTTTTGCGTTATAGCAACGATAAGACGTGTCTAAAATTTAAAATAAAAAATGTATAGGTATACACATAATACATTTGCTTAGAAAAACAAGTTGAAGCCAATATCAGTAAATAATCAAACGACCTATTGTTTGAATTTTATCGTTTGTACCTATCTAAATATATATTGATACTCGATAATTATTTGCATTTCAAAATACAAGTAAAACTATAGTAACCTATCCATTATGAAACCAGCAAAAAAAAATAATCATTTGTTACAATTTATTCTTAAGCTGCGGTTGTTTGTAGGTTTTAGGACGAAGAACAGTGATTACTGATTGCATTATAAAAAAAAATCCGTGTAGGCAGATAGAGGAACTACCCACCTAGCTATACAAATTACAAACACAAACTAGGTCAGGGGAAGGAAGTATTAGGCTGAAGCGCCCATGTATATTGTATACTATAGGAGTTCAACACTTAAATACTATTATATTTGTATAATAAATAATATTATATTATGTAAGATATAACACAGCTAATCGACACAAATAAAAATAATTTTCGTCTATAGAAATTACAATTTGAAGCCTTAATAATGTATATACATACTCATGGTTGATATGTTTTTGTCGGCTTAATATACGTACCTAGGTATCTTTACCTATATGTATTTTATATTTTGTTTTTTTCGAATAACTTTATTTCCATATTTTGGAAGACACGAGTTAATCAAAAAATGAAATGACAGCTGTATAGTTCACTGCGGTCCTCGAGTTAATAATTGTATAATGTATATACAATACATTATACTCGTTCACACCACACACCGGTCACGACTGCATTCTTTCTGCATCAGAGAATTTTTTATTTTTACGAGAAAATACAACACACGATCAATATTTGTTGAAAGATACGAGTTCACGATTTGTTATGACCACTATACCAGTAACGCAATCATAAATCAGCTTAATACTTACAAAAATATTAAGAGGAGAAGAAATATTATTATCTCATCAGGATCTTGATAGCTGGTAATATTTCCACTTTTAACTAAAATATTTTTGTTTAAAAAGTTTATACTATCATAATATAAGTACCTACATATTTTGTATATTATATAGAAATATAAACTTGTAAATACTTTTTCCCAACATATTATGTATATTGCAGTTATAGTTTTGAAAAAAAAAATTATATATTTTATCGTTCCACACAGTATTTTGATATACCAATGTATGACTATTTTATGATTTTAGGTTAAGTCTAAAATGGGTTTTCGAGATTTTAATGGAATTATTAAACAATATAAACAAATTCTCATTACCCGTACAGTCAACCGTCGGTATAGGCAATAAAATGCGAGAGTATGCTTCTTACGCAAGTTATTCAACCGGTTTATGCGTGCCGGAGTCGTAAAAAAATATATTTTTTTTTATATGTATATTGTATATAGGTATATATTTGTCAGTGATTTCATCTCAGTACTTATAATTTTTCCTCCCTCCGGTGTACATTTATCTCTTCTAAAAATATTATTTCTTAACGTTCGTGTTTTTAAGTGTATACGATGTTAAGGGATACAAATATATATAATATTATAAACAACAGTATAATATTTGAATACGATTTAGAAAGGTCTTTGGAAGTGTCAAAACGTCTTACGGGCTAGAATGTCGAAATTCCGGTTCCCATGATCCCCCTATACCCTTCTCCCGGATAACTTAAATTGGTCTTTGTTTACGGGCTATAAGACAAAAAAACCCGACCTGGAGGAATCAGCACAAAGAACAAGTGCAAATATTCTGTAAGCGATTGTCTACACCGAATTCTCGAAGACAAATAACATTTTTCAAACAATATTTTTTTACCCTTCCTTTCTGAAGTTTACGCCGACCGATTAAACGTCGTCTTTTTTATTTCATCCTCCAAAAAAGTACGCAATTTTACGATGGTTTTAAACGTCTAATTTTTTTTTAAGTCACAGAATAAACTTTTATAGTAATATCAATATGTTGGTTTGATATTAATTAAATAAAAAAAAAATTAACCAATACCTATAAATGCAAAATATGTACGATGGTGATTCGGTTGACTGGATTTTTTATAGTATACAATATCGACCACAATATATTTGAGCATAAAATAGTGCAACAGGTATGCTTTCTTCCTGTAGTTTTCAGTTTTTTCAGGTTGGATGAGGACAACCATCTGAGAATTTAATACTTATTATTATTATAAAAAACAACACGCCACACATTTGATTTAATTTTCTTTAATATAAAAATGGATTTATAGTTCTGAAATCTACTAGGTAAAATCCAAAAATGGCTGTTCCTAGCTGTCTGCTTTATTTATAATATTATACTCAATATAGTGAAAATGCAAACTGCAAGCCACCGCCTTTTGGCTAAGGATGATATCGTGTTGACTTTTATGTATTTACCTACTTCGTATCGGTCCTGGCCGGTAGAAACATTTACTTTAGATTTATTTTATTTTATTTTTATAAAATAAAACGGGATATTATTTAAATATTTCTTACTTCCGAGTCCTGACCCAAAAATCAAGTTGCCATTAAAAGCCGTATATGTCAGTAGTTGCCATTATATGTCGTATAGTGTTATAGTGGAAAGTTTTCAAACAGCTAATATACATTCGGTTGTTTATTTTTTTAATCCATTTTCGCTTTATATCTCGTTTTATATTTTATCCTCATTATTGTGGCAACATTTCTATTTTTATTACTTTTTGCAACCTTCATAAAATATATATAAGCAGGACATTAATATAGAAATAAAACAATAAAATGTCAACCGTATAATGACTTATAATAATAATTGCAATTATACATCACGGAATTCAATATTTTACCCCTTTTTTGTTTGACTAGGAAAAATTGAATTAGCTCCTAAATCAAAGTAATATTTTACGTTTAAAAGTATCATTGAATTGGTTGTAAACTTTTGACTAAATAGTTGGCTCCCAATAAATGTATTTTTAAATTACATAATTACCATAATGGAATTAAAACAATTAAGTTTAGTCTATAACATTGTTGGAAAAATAAAATTTAATAACTCCAGTTTGATATAAGAAATATTTTTTCTATAATGTATGTATCTTAAAATAATATAATCTTAATATAAAACATATAATATTAATAAAAATGTATTTATTATGCATGAGTAAAAATAGTAAATTAAGCTTATTATTTATTATTATTAGTTATATATTCAGCGTTGAACACTATACGTAGAAAATGTTTAACACAGATATTTATTTTTTTTTAAACCAAGTTTTTCGTCAATTGCACTTCTTTATTGAGAACCAACTGTTAAATGATATTATATTATTTTGTGGTTCTATATATAAGCCAATTCAACGGTCAGTTTTATTCTTATTAATGCGAGCTATTTTTATTGTCCTCGTAACCAAAATTACTATAATAAACAAGAATAATTTACAAGTATAGCCATTATCTATGTACAAACAAATTCGTTTGTTTATTCAAATATTAGACACTAATAATGTCTCGAGCGATGTATGCGAAACACCGCCCAACAAGCGTTTTGCATTCGCAAAAAAGATAATTTTAGGAACGAACGTGAATTCCATAATGCATGGTATTATATAATATTATAATATTTTATAGAAAAAATGAAAAAAATTGGTATTGATATTTTTCCCCTCTTCGTGAAGCCGTTTCCCAGCGGGAGATTGGTTACTTGTTGATTACCAGAATACACTAGCTGCAGGCATTATGTAGACTGTAGAGGAAACTTATACCGTGAACGCCAAACAGGCAATAAACCGAATCGATAAATCACAAGCACATACACCTGTCGAAATCTTCGTTTGCCATTGGTGGTCGCGAGCCGCCGCGGTGTGTTCCTCAATCACTCTCCCCCTATCCATCTCTATCCGTAAAAACTTTGAAAACCACAACTATATTTATATATTTTAATAGTCTAATGAACGATATTGAATATATTATTATATCAGCGTATTCGCTGATGACGAAGACGCTATAATACGTCATACTTTAATCATCTGATAGTGCTCAAGTTGTTCTGCGCGTAGGTACGTCTTCTTTGCCTATAATCTACATATCAATATAAAATACACAGATGTATAGTACTTTTGAATACTATTTCCGAGTCATGTAATACATAATATATTATGTACACTCGTTTGCAAGTATAATATAATATTATTGCAATTTTAATAATTATACATATTATTAAAAAATTAATGGTATATAATATATTTTATTATTATCTAGCCCGTAAGTATAGGGGAGTTAGTATAGTTATTAATTTATTATAATCATTTAAACATACAACTCACGTTTTTTCCTCCCTGAGGAGTTCGTGGAACAAGCAATAGTGATCTCGTAACCCGTGGTTAACCACTCAACCCCAAGCGTAATCATTCATTGGCATCTATTTAAACCTCATAAAATTCGACGCCCTCGTACAAAAATATGATAAATAAAAAAAATGAATAATTTTCTTCCTAGAACCAACAAACTCGTGTTATAGTAGATACCACCATACATCGAAAATATATCGAACCTATAGGTGAAAGTATAGCTCGCGAGTGTGTGTCGGCTGCATGCAGGTTCACCCACAGAGATTTGCGAAATAATAAGAGAAAAAACAACAACGAAGGTGGCGATATTATATAGTGGTATGTAGCCGCCCGGATGCGATGTTTCATTTCTACATCCCGCGGCTCGTATTAGGTACCTATTCCTATTAATTCTCCAACTCATTCTTTGGATATCGTCGAACACTCAAACCACGTCTCGGTATACTTCATATTATACAGCATGCATACATTATATTATATAGGTGTAGTAGGTATATATTGGGCGAAACAAAATCATTTCATACGCGTTCTCCGCGTGCATAGCCTATTACGTTTTACTCGCGTTTAATATAAGTACTTAATAATTATACGTAATGCAGCCGAAGCTGTTCTATTCGTACAACATGCACGCGACCAATGGCATTCATTATACATTTATAATAATATATGTAATATTGCCGTGGTCCTTTGTTCCGCGGTACGCAACGATTTACGAGTACCTGATGTATAATATCGTTTATAGGTATGTACTAGTGCATTGTACGCGTATACTGCTGTTTATAATCGACGACGATTTAAACATATATATGTATATATATTATATGCCGTCTTAGCGGGCCGAGATCATATTATTATATATTGTATAAAGACGCGTGAGAAATTAAAATGTTTTGAGCCACAGCTTTGACGCGAGACGTGTAGGTATATGGCTATATTATTATTATCATCATATAATATGACTGACGTGAAACAATCAGACACGCCGTTTGCACCGCGGCGTAATATGGCGCGCAGTACCACGCCGCGCTTGTATAATATTCGTCGGCGTTCTCCCTTTTAAAACGGGGTCGTCTCGTCAACAGTTACACACACACACACACACAAATAGTAATTCGGTCGGCACAAGTATACCTCCATAATATCATTATATATATAATATGCTACACGCTATATAAAAGCCACGCGCGATGACCTTTCGACCGCCGCCGCTTTAATAACCGCCTGTAACACATCTCGCGTGGACGATTCTCATCGGAAAGCAATCAATTATTATTTATTCGACGAATACCACCTATGGCTGGCCATCTATATATACATTTTCACGATCGTCGGTACGTACAAGCGTCACAAACACGCCTATCACGCTCATACACCTCATATATAGGTACATATAATAGTATAAAGGTATATGAGATGCGGACTCATGTCGGACGTTGAATAATTATAACGATAATAGATATATACGCATAGGCACATTTTTTCGGAGGTTAGTACTGTCCAAGGTCTCCGAACCTTCCTCTCCGGCACCCGGCCCGTTCGTCGTCGCCGCAGACTGACGATTCTGGTTTAGGTGGAACTTGCCGGTGGGCGTATATTATTATCTATATAGGTATATATTATGCGTATGTGCATGCGTGTGAGGAGTGTATATATTTATAATAATAATAATATAATATGTAATACGCGTATCTGTGCGTGTACGCTTACGGCTTTGACCATCGCCGCGTGTGCATTACGTACAATAAACAGCGGCAACAGTTGGCATATACGACGACGAAAAGGTAAACGAAGACTTTGGAAGTTCGGTCGGTGACGTGGACGATAAGCTCGAGTTGCGTAACAGACCGTGTCGACGAATATATTATTTGGGGGAGGAGTCGCGCGCGTGCACCGTGTAAAAACTAAAAACCGTTTCGGGGGTAGTCCGGTCGGCTAATTATCATCGCCACCGAAGCGTTCTCGGTCGCGTGCGAATCAGATCGATATCGTCGTCGTCGTCCGACAAGACTATTTTGTTAATTGTTTTCGTCCTCCGAACGGCGGCCCGCGGACAACTATTATACGGAACAGACACATGCACGATGATAATATAATATGTAAAAGTTTTTTTAATTGGTTTCTGGTTTGTATTTTTTCTCTTCTTCTCCTCGACCAAGGTTATCGATGGTATCGCCGGCACCGGATTCCGCCGACCGGAGCTATAATACCACTGCAGTACGACATAGCAATAGGCAATATATACCCCCATGCGCCGCGCGAGTGTATTATAATATTATGTATATCGGTCCATCGTCTGTATATACTTATAATATGATAATGTATTCAATGCGTATTTGCAGATTCGTTTTTGTATAATATTATATACGTAAGAATTTCATCATCGATCGTCGTTCATGTTCATTCCGCACGGGCGCAATATATGGGTAATAATATATTGTGATGAACATAATGAAAAAAAACAGGAAGAAAGCTGGCGATTCTTTTTTTGTTCCCCCTAAATTCGAATTTATTTCTTTCGCATAAATGTTTTTTATTTCGAGTTGTATCCGCCGTAGAACTAGCGTGTATAATATGTGTGTGTATAATGTACCCATGTAACATGCAAAGGTATATAGTGGCTGCTTACTGCTGCATCGTGTACCGGGTGTCCACGCGCGACGGTACATTATAATAATAATACATTTAGGTACTCATATTATTATATTGACATCGAAGGCGTTGAAAAAAATACTCCTCCTCCTCCTATAGTCGTACATCACGACGACCGCTCGGCAACGCGCACCGTAAAACCAGAATATAATATTTTAGTCTCCCCGCTCGTCGTCCACGAGTCTTCGACCACGGCGGCAACCGTCGAAAATTAGTGGGTTTAACGCGATTACTCGCGAGTTTCCCAGTTTTTTTTTTTAGTCTTGTATACATTCCGTCGTTCTCATATATAATATTGTACCTATGGGCTGCCGCAGCAAGCGCATTTCTATAAGCATATACAAGTGCAGTGCAGCAGTGTGTTTTCGGGGCATACACACCACTCATTATATAAATTATTATATATTATTATATTATATACATAACGCGTGTTGGTTCGACCGCCGTCACTCGCAGTGCACATATATATATATATATATACACAGCTCGTCGCGGTAAATACTCTGGAGTCGAGGTGTTCGACTTGGCCGCCGCCACCGCCGGTGTAAAAACGCCGTTCTCGTCGGAATGCGCCGGACCAGTTTCCCCGCGCTGCTGCTGTAGGAACACTGCTGCTGCGATGACGGTCGAGTCGTACACCGAAGAGTCGTCCACAAACACAATGCTACATTACGCGCACGCACACACACACACAAATATACGATATTATTGGTACAATGTACTTATATACATATATTTGTATCTATATGTGTGGCATGAAATACGGCGCGTATATGCAAAATAACCCCTTCGCGATATAATAGCGACGCATGTACATAATATAATAACAATATATTGTTATGTGCGTGCGAGTGCAACGGATGCACGTTGTCGTCGTCGTGTGTCGTTTAATTGGCGACAGTGTGGGCGGGGCGCGCTCGCGCGAGATCGTCTAGATATATACACGGTACATTATAATATAACGTGTATATATGTATACTTACACGCGTGTACTTATATATATATATGTATAATATACGTAAGTGTACTGCAGAGGGAGAAATAGAGAAAGAGAGAGAGAGTGATGAAGAGAAAACGCGATCACGACAATCGTGGGCACTTCCATTGTCTTCGCGATACACGCTCTGCAGAACGGGGTTTGTTTTCCCGCCCGTTTATATTATATATCTCAGACCGGCCCATAAATCTTAACACCGCTTATGCGCTTTACATACCCATATACAAGCGTATTATAATAATAATATATATATGTAGAGGACGATCGCATAATATTATTATGTGCAGCCATATTATAATAATAATATATAGGTACGATATCTCCAGCCCGCTATTGTTATAAGTGGTGTGCCGCTGCTCTCTCTTCCTCTCCAAGGACACCAGACGGCGCACTGATAACGCGTATCATGAGTGAGTCTGCGACTATAATATAAATAATATATAATATTATAATATCTAGCAGCAATCCGCGACTACGTTGTTGCCGTATTACCTATATTTGTGTGCGTTTGTGTATTGTATAATGTACGTTTTGGTTTACGTGCGGACATTAGATTTTGTTATTTTGTGTTTATACATTACGTATATTATGTGCATTATAATATTATTTCTCAAATCCATGTAAATCGTGTGCGCCATTAAAACTCGTGTCGGACACGAATACCAGTTTATTGTTAGAAATCCATTAAAAACCCGACTGGCGACCGCTGTACCTACATAATATATTATATTATATACACACGATACGAAGATGAGTTCATTAAAAAACAGAAACACCGCTGTCACCTGATCCCCAGACAGATACATGTATAATTCCGACCCCTGAAATACTAGATAATACTATATATGTATATGGTCATTGCCCATTGGTCATTGTATACCACACACCAAAATATCAAATCGAAATCGTGCTACTCTTCACTGACAAATATTCCGTCCAGTTTTTATACACAACCTAAATAGTGAATACGGCATAACAGTGCCGTTGGAGCCTAAAAATCGTGTAGCGTGTATTACTAGAATATTATTACGTTATTTAACAACAAACTGCAGAAAACTGTGTACTTACCGTGTATTATAATACTGGTAAAAAAAATATAAAAAACGAACACACAAACGTTATTTTATTTTCAAACTGTTACCTACGTAGGTAGTGTTTATATTATTATTATTATATCTATACAGCACAATATTATAGCCGCCCACGACCATAAGATTAGAAAAAGAAACCAAATCGAAAACTAGATTTACATAAAATGTCGATTTCTCAATTGCGCGAGGATTCCAAGTCTCTTCGACGAGCACATATAATATAAACGTGTGCACGCTGCAGTGATCCGAAAATGTTTACGAGGTGAAAATAATGCCTATAGCTCACACATAGGTATATTATCATTAGGCTCAATATATAAATGTATAGGCCGCGGTTCAACGATTGGTGTAACAATTTTGTATAATATTATACATATTACAGTCGCGGTAATACCTATTTATATATAAAATAATAATATAATATACGCGTTTATGAAAACCTGTACGGAAAAAACCGCGTGTGGTGAGTGTCGTGAGCGAACAGTCGTGTCGAATGTATACAACGGTAGACAGGCAGTGGGTAGGACTAATGAGGGGTTAGAAGATGACGAGGACATGCGGGAAGGACAAGAAAGATCAGTTAAGAAGGAGAAGAAGAGTATATCATGTATTATGTTTAAAACACAGGTTAACTTCTATAATAATATAATATATGGCTGTCTGACTAATTATTGCCGTGCACCGACAATCGAATATAATATACGCGCTCGCGAAAACCGTAAAAAAAATAAAATCAACCGGTGGCGGACATTATCCCGAGGCGAAACCCATTTGCCGCGGCGCTGAGGCACTCGAAAACGGTCGCGCGTGGTATGCGTTTCCAGGTATACCCATCACACGACGTATTAAATTATTTTTCACGTATCTACCTATATTTCATTTCGTTCCGCGGTCATTCGCGACGTGTACAAAACGATTAATAGTAAACGCCGAAAAAAAACCGTTCGCAAAAAACCGCCCCTTCTACCCACATAATTTATTATATCTTGAGCGCCCGCGACGTATAATAGTTTAACTTATAAACGATTAATACTCGTGCATACCCATAGCGCCGCCGCCGCCACTTTAAACGTCGTTTACCGCAGTCAATTTGGTTCCCAAATGTTTTTTTCCCTCTGTTCTCGCGGAACACTGGCCAAAAGGTAGTAATTATCGCGCCGACTATTATGGACGTGTAAATATTGTTACTGACGCCGCCGCCGCCGCTACAGCATCAGTCGCTGCTGGCGGTAGGCATAAAATTAACGCGTTCGGGACGCGAATCACCTCCAGGCTCCAGCGGTGAACCCATATCATTTTTATTAATATAATTCCGTGAGTTCTCCTCCTATAATATATTATATTATAATGCACCTAAATAGGTATACTGCGCACAAACATTTTCGTTTACGTTCCAGTATAATATGCACTTCAAGCCGGTGTATATATATATATATATATATATATAATAGGGTATGCGTTTTACGTGTGAGGCACAGATAATAATATTAAATGTATTATATTATATTTATATCGGTAAGAGAGTAAAAAAATTTACGACCAGTTTTGTAAAAATGAAAAACGTTTATGTGTATGTATATCATATAGGCTAGGATAATATTATATTGTTTTCTCTGTGGCCAGCAATAAAAACCAACATCACTCCCTCTCCCACCTCCTGGACGGATTCAGTATACTACACCGCCAGCACGGCGGCGGAGGTTGTCTGACGCGTTTTCTAGAAGAAAAACGAAAAAACTTGAAAACCACACGACCGCCGTCGAGCATTAAATTATGTATAATGTATTCCGTTTCTATTATGATATCTTCTGCACTCGTCCCAAGCACGGTTATCTACCGAGTAGGTCACCGTTGTCCCTATTCTATAACAGTTCCTTATTATAACGATTAACGTATATAGTATATACCAACGTCTAAGATCTCTCAAATTTCGTTTACATATAAATTTATAATACACTACGCTGATACAAAACTATTATGAAATCAAAGAATTCTAAATAAATATCTTATACGCATCTTAGCCACGAAACCTAAAAAATGATATTGCATTTTTATATTTTTATGTTTTATCTATTTATATAAATTTGGCGAAATAATATCGGTTGATTATACATTTTAATCGTGTCTATATGCTATATCAATGAACACACTTGTTGATTTCACGTGTTTTCTCTTTTAATAACGTCACGCACGTATCGTCACATGACTTAAGCCGTAATATTTTGGCTCTTATGCCATGTGTACAACGGTTAGTGCACCCGTAAGGGAAACGACTTTTTTTCTTCATCTACATATACTCCCAAATGGCCATATAGTAATAATATGTAGGTATATTACGAAAAATAATCAATGTCGTATGCGATAAAATAATATTTTAAAATACCATTATTAAATGTCATTATTCATAACATGAAATGTAAAAGTCGTAATAGTGTGTGATCCTATACTCCTATTATCGATTAACATAATAATATTAGTGTGTTGTATGGCCGTGTGGGTAGGAGTGTAATATACTTTTGGTAAACACATTTAATTGAGTTCCTACGCTAAATTTCCCGTGTGAAACTATGCACTGCAGTAGACAGATTTAAGCGTATAAACAATTTTAGTTGTTAAAAATCATTTATCTACGGCTATGTATTTATACATAATATACCTATAATATAATATACATGTATATTTAAATTAAATTAACAATATTGCCTTGTCATTGTAGTCTAATCAAATAAAGTTACACAATAAAATATAATGTTTCTTAATGTGATAATCAACCATAAATTATGTGTATTTTGTTTTTCATTATTCGATGTATTGCAAAATGAGATTTCTTGGTTTTTAAAAGTATAAATTTTAAAGAAATGTTACGATGACGGGTTACTGCGTGTTAAACACAACACACAGACATTCTCTGATGGTAATCAATTTGAATAATGTTGGTAATTTATTACGAACTTAGTCGGAGCCATTAAACACATATAATATATGTATATTTATATATAATACATTATGCTTTTAAGAGCCAACTTCTGTTAGCACTCGTGAGGTCATTATAGACTACACATTTTTTATGATTATTAGGAAATTCGTTTTTATATCAATTAAATAATATAAAATAACCAAAGCCTTAGTGAGCACGTATAATAAAAAGATTAATATGTATAATATAAAATAAAATGGGACGAGTGTTCTATTTTATAACAATTTAGAGTCTACTGGAGTAGTTTTAATCCGTCGATAACATGTACAGCATACGTTTTTCCACTACTTAGTATACGAACTCCCGTATACCAAGGTCGGCAAGAATTTCAAGACTATAATACAGCTGATGTCATATCTAGCAATATTTCTGGCGCCATACATATTATTGTCCATTTTGATAAACGCTGTCGCATTTGCGGTGATTATTATATTTTATATATATTAAATTAAGTTTGGTGGTTGGGTTGGGAGTTGAGGGAGCAAGAGACGAAGTATTTCAATATTTTGTAACAACAACTATTATAATAAACGTAATTTAGTTAGTTGACTGTCGTGACAAATATTCAAATCATTATTTAGGAATTCGCCGATTAAAAGCCATTATTGGTTACGTTCGTTCATTGCACACGTTAATTAGCTAGCACTTTTTAACGGCGCCGTTTTTAAACATATGCTTACGCAATCTTATGGATTTTTACGCACATATAATAAATAATCGGAAAAACTGACGACTTCACGTTTGCGCACACAACACGACTGCTGTAATGTGACTAATGTACAGTATAAATGTATTATAACTGCAGTGATAACGCGCGTTAGTCGACGAATAATAATAATATTATGTATAGTATACACAATATGATTGTACATGTGTGCAAACGAATGTTGTCAGTGCGCCATCGTTAAAGTTATATATTTTTGAAAAGAATTTAGTTGGGAACTTCCATTTTAGAGACTGTGATATTTTTTTTTATTATTATTTGAATTAAACTCACGGCAACAGTGGTCATTATGTGATGAGAGACTATAATATTTAAGGTATGTTATTATGGGTTTTTTGATTATATTATTAAACGTTAGGTACCTATGGTATATAATATTTTATAATATTGTTCGATTAACACCCAGACACGAAATATAATGCTTATTAGGCATATATTGTTTAATGTTGCGTATAGACAAATTTTAAATAATAATGTCCTGTAATAGGTACCTTCACTTGAGTCGTTAATCGTTGTGATAATACAATTATAAGTAGTTTTAAAAATCAATCTTAACATAACTGTTGTGATTTTGTTTTTATAAATATTTTACACAGTTGAGAACGGTCCCCGAAAATAATCACTATTATAATAGTTACGCCAATCGCTCGCATACCTAATAAGTAGGCAATAACAACAAGGTATAGGATAAAATACAAGACAACGCTGCAGAACTTGTGAGTGCGTATAATATAAACATAATACCTACACACAATAATATTATCATACTCGACCGTGCGATAGAAATTCTTCGCCTTTGACAATTTCACAATCTCATTATAAAAATGTATCATTATTGCTCGCGGCAAATAATAATATATTATATTCATACAATCGGTCGTCGCTATGCGCGCGCCCGAACACACTCACACAAACACAAACATCATTGTTTTTCCTCCCCCGACCCCTCAAGGCACACACACAAACACACACACACATATAGGTATATATATATATTAATATATTATATAACGTTATATAATACGCATACATGGAACGTAATTGGTTTTTGTGATTTTACACTGCAGACCCACCACCCACCTCTCGCAGTCAAACGTGTACGATAATATTATTTATTGAAACGGTATAATATAATAATAATTCGTCACATCGAAAAATTTAATTACGACCCTCTTAAGGTGGATTCTCGCGCGGTGGTAGTTGACTGAAACACTATATATATATATTATATATATATATATATATATATATATATATGTGTGTGTGTGGTGTCTACTTATACCTACATACGTTACATACAGAAATACTACCTGCTGTGGCCATATTGTTATTAATATAATATATATACATACATTCGTTATTACGTTATCGGGCGGCAGCGTGGAGCACTGGCACAGCGGGTTAACGTCAGCGCCCCCAGGGGACGAGGAGCACTGCGGAGAGACGCCAGCGGAATGTCTGGTGGTGGTTTTGTATTATGTTTTCCGAGCCCAAACGATGCTACAATATTATTATTTTGTATTAGTAGTATATGAAAAATTTATTTTTTATTATTCGGGGTGGAAACAGAAAGAAACAATAAGCAACACGTTACGCTGAGTTTTTTTTCTTTTAAATATTGTATACACAAAAAATATTATAACAAAACAATATGCAAAATCGGCAAACTCCGCCGTCAGTGTTTATGATCTATAAAATTATAACATACACACTCTCTCGAACGGTCGGTGGTGAAAAAAATAAAAAAATAATAATAAATAACTCGCTTATGCGTGATATAATTTTAAATAAACGTTGGTCACGTCTTAAACAATGGCCTACATTTGTGTTCGCACTGAATACATTTTTTTCCCCGTCGCGTCGTCGATGGAAGAAATTAAAATAACAAACTCTAAACAGAATATGTGTGTGTGATGTTTTTTTTCTTTTACAGAACCGATAAGGCGCCTGTGGCTCAGTCCGAACCGGCAGAGCACCGCACTGCACGCGATATTAGCGCCTGCCGACCTCAGCTATTTGTTGTTTATATCTAGTAGACACAGATCCCGCAGGGACGAGCGTCGTGGAAATATAAAAATCCTGAATTCTCCGACGGTCGCGTCAACTCGTTCGTGTATGGCGTATTACCATTAGCCGTATAATATATTGGTAATAGATACCGTGTTTTTTCGCCCGCCGTGTCGCAGTGATGGTATAATATAATAGTACGACGCGTAATGGTCCTCCGATTGTTTTGAGAAATAAAATCGAAACGGAACGGTACAGCACACTCCTGTTACGAATCGTATTACCTCATAGAATTTGCGATGACTATGTCGTGCGACGAGCGATGCGCCTGTGTAACCGCGGCCCGTGCGCTGTGATAACATGTTATCATGAATGCGGTTTTCCCGTCCGTTTTCCTCCGGCGACTATGGCGGTGCAGGCTGTTGCTAGTTGCCGTCCTGGTGTTCCACGCGGCCACGGCCACCGCGGCCGCTGTCGAGAAAACTTCAGAATTCGTCAAAGGAAAAAGTAAGTGTTGTTTTCCGATCGTCGTTGGGTATTACACTATTAACTATAAAATTATGCTTAATGCTTATGCTATTTATTTTTAGATTTTGCTTATTGCCTACCTTCTCCCAGCACACAAAGAGTTGCAAAGAGATATTTTAATTACCGCCCACTCCTTCCACCCCAAATGTACCTACTTATTATTGTTGGTAACACTAACTGTAGGTACTTATATTATATTATGACGGTTAATAAATATTCTTATTATGTGTTTTTCATCCATATTTTGCGATCGTTGGCGAAGGACAGTAATTGCAAATTATAGCTTATAGAGCACTCAATATATAATAATATATAACTACGTTAACAATTCAAATCATAGTTGTGAAAATTGATCGGCGTACATGACCCAAGAAAAAAAGTCGTTGTTGTATAAGACATAATTAGGCATAAATGTAGCTATAATATATATTTTAATATATTTTAGTGATATGTATTAATTTAATAACTATTTAATTATTGTACAACATTATAAAAAACATCTTATCTTAAAAATTACAACTAACGTCTACAACGTCAACACAACATTTGTTCTTGCCTGTTGCCCTGTATAGTGAATAGTAATAACTAATAATATCGTATAATATGTTAATTTAATTACCTATGAGCATGTATAATATGAATAAAAAAATTGCATAGTACCACTATGAAAGTGGTGTTATAATTGACAAATAGTTTCCTTAAAATTAATTAAACCAGATAAATGTTATTAAAATTAACGCAATAATATTTCAGTGTATAATTACACATTTTAGTGTACCTACTATCTACCTATAATTTATTATTGTACAACTGTTTCGGTATGTTATCACTTATCAGTTATCATTATATAAATATCTTCGGAAATATGTATTAAGCAATTCAAAAATAATTATAAATTTATCATTTAATATTTTTATTTAAGCACCTGCCTATAATTAGAGTTTTTTATTTAGTTATTTTTAAATCAGGTATATTGTATAGTCTATAGCATGTCGCCTGACCTGTAGGTTTGAAGTCTCATACTAAATGAATCTTATCTATCATAGGCCGAAGTTCAAATAAAATACAAGTTTTGAAAATAATTTTTAATCAATAATATAATATTTATTAATGATCTATAAAAATAAATTGTATGGTTACAGTATGAACTATTTATAAGAAATTAAGAAGATAATTACAAAATAATTTGGAAATTTTCGTTATTTTGATGAATTTTGTCAAATTTTGAATTTAAATGATAGTTAAAAAACCGCGCATATATGTAACTTTAATATTTGTAACTGTTATTATAATAAAAATTGATGAGATTCCTTTCCCTACAACATAACTATAATGTTAATACGGAATCGGGGAATGACAATTTTTTTAATTGTATTTTGTATAAACATAAACAATAATAATGAACAATGATAAATTATAATAATGACATCGATATAATAATATAAGCCATAATATAGGTATTTCGGCTAATTTTATGTTTACCGAGCCTGAGGAGTACCTACTTGTGTATGTACCTACATATAATAGTCTCGTGACGGCGCACCGCTGAGAAGTTCGCACAAAATTGCGTGTTCAGCTGACTCTCGACAAAGTTGTACATTATTGTGTGGGTTTATCTTTATAAATTTTTTTATTATTATATGAAAAACGTGTTACCAAACGCCCGCAAAACGTGTCGAACGCAATCGCGGCGGTCGTGAACACGACAGCACTTTTCACTGTAACGTCTCCCGTGTGATGTATGTGTGGTGTAACCTATATAGTGAAAAATAAATTTCTGGTTAGGATTATTTTACGGTGTAGCCATCATAATAGTATACCTTAATTTATATGGTATTCGTAAACGTGTGGCAATTTATTTTTATTTTTTTTCTGACGGTTAAAACATTGTCTTACCCTCGTAACATTATTATGGTGAATTTATTTAGTGATTTCCAAACGGTCGTGTCATCGCCATAATATATATAACTGCGTCTCTATATTCAAATCATCCAATACATACAGGGTGATTCTTTTGTCGAGAATCGGACAATACCTGATAAGGAGTGTGGGCGCAACTAGGACCACATTTTTGGAGTGCGTAGTCCTCACATTTGTCTTTATTAATCTATGTGAAAAAATGCCCCTCCCTAGTATAAATCAGTATAGGTATTAAGTTTGTATATTTGTAATTGACTTATAATAAATATCAATTGTCATAAGGGATGGTGAACCTTTCTATATCCGTGTTACAAATAAAAATGTTGGTTGGATTTTATTTGCCGTGCAGTATGTCAACTAATTTGATTACCATTTTTTTAAACTTAAAAATTCCTTCATCTAAAGCTTGCGAACGATAAAAGTAGAGTGTGTCATCAGTGTGCGCGTGTCATAGATTCGCCATCTCTGATTTACACTTCTATAATTATTAATTTTATAGTATAATATATTTTAATTAATTAATTATTTTATTCAACAAATTTAAATTTTATTTTAATAAAAATCGTGTGTCTTTTAAATGATATATTATTTTCAATATATTATAATTTTTTATTAAATTGACAACATATCTTTCAATATTAAAGATAGTATACCACAATTCTGGGAAACAGTCTTGCGCATACACATTCTTAGTCAATTTTTGCCTCGTTAAAAAAAACGTTTTCATGATTTATTATCTAATATAATAATATATTGAAAATAAACTATCATTTGGTTTTTTTTTTTTGGGGGGGTCACCCCCTAAGTTAATGATGTATAAAATAATCACTGTATAGTAATAGTAAACAATGAACTCATTTATGGTTAACCCGAAATATATGCCTAAAAAGGACAATTCGTCAAGTTCACCCCTTGCATCCCCTTGCATTTCAAATTCTGATTTTTGAAATACTTATTTACTTACTTATAGACTGTATTCTCAATAGAATCTGATATAAATACTTGGATTTTGTTATATCATTTAAGGAGTTTCTTGCAGTAGTAGCACAAATTTCTTTTTTCAAATAAGAACAGGCCTTTTACTGTATATTATCAAGTAGATGATTTGAAAATGTTGCTCCCTTTAAATTTAAATTTAAACTTGTATTTACTGAGTTATTATAATATGTTATGTGCTTGAAGCTAAACGCTAAGTAATAAATATAATAATCCGATTTCCTTGCATGTAAACTTAAGGTTTTACGGTCTTACATAAAGTATAAAGCAGGTAGATGTAATATATTTTAATGTAGTTATTATTAAACTCTATGCTTAAAAGTATGTTCTTTAGTCTTTACTACACTTAGATATTCAAAAAATTAGAATTTTAATTAATATATAATTAAAAGATTACCTTATATATTATATAGGTAGTAACTGTAACACAACTGATTGCCACGTCATGTTTCGATAACAATTTTTCGACATAACGAATGTTTTGTGACTACCTAACGAGGGGAAGTAAAAAGTATTTAAAAATAAAAATAAAAATCGGCACGATCGGAGTGAGACTCGTCGATTGTTTGCAATATTTAAAACAGGTACAGGTATTTCTATGTTTCTAATTATTGTATACATATTATGCACTGCACCATGTTCGTAACGTTTTTGTCTTACCAACTCGTGTGCGATTTCTGAACCGCTCGCACCGATCTCTCGCGCGTATACGTCGTGTAAAAAGGGGTCTTGGGCTGTGCGACGACCTCACGCGTCATATCGTGTATGCCAACATATTTTCATATCGAATATTATTAACAGTAATAATAATAACGATGAATAAAATATAATTATTTCGGACATGACTTCGGACATTGGTATAAATAGGAACGGGTTTGCCGATGTGTGCGTATGAGATATTAAATTATAAAAATGAAAATGTGAAAAAAATTCACGCTTGACCGAGCGGACAATCCCGGGCCGCCGTCAAAAATATATAAGAACAGCTTGTTACCTGGCTGGTACACGCGTCCGTTCGCGTTTGACGGGCCACTTCACAGCCGACACGTTATGTATAATGTACATAAATCCTTCGAAATGTTGGAAATTAATTAAATATGTATACACTTTTCTCCACGTGTACTTGTATGTGTGTGTGTGTGTGTGTGTTTGTGCTATGATGACCGTTCATTTCGATTTGTCTGCCTACTGGAGTTATATTTTTTTTTAAAAAAAGGTAAAAAAAACTTCTGATGAATTCTATAGACTGGTTTTTAGATATTACATTTTTGAATTACTATCCGAGAGACATCCAATCGTTAGAAATGTACGAGTGACGGTCATTAATTACATTTGAATATTTATTGTAAAAATATTATGAACAGGTGCATAACGACCGCATGAATCAGCGCGTACAATATAATATTTTAAGTCGTACAGGATCATTTTTCAGCAAATATTTTCTCAACGTGTATATTGGCATTAAAAACCTTGTAATCTATTCAGTTGTTGTCGTAAAGTGCTTGAACCGTAAATATTAAATATGTATTGATATAAGAAACCTTATAAGTTATAATATAATAATATGCATCTAACATTATATTTTATATTATATTATTATGACGTATATCATAACAATTACATAATTATTTCAATATTATAACACGAAGTACCAACTATATATAATGTGTAGCTACGTATATAATGTACCTTCGCATTATATTATTAGAATATTATATTTATATATATAATAATACACGCAGTGACTTACTGCAGCCAGATATATCTAAAATATAGTTTAAACTCCTCCACCACCTGCAGCAATGTGTTATGAATATATTATATTATTCTATAGGTACCAGCTATAATTTTGTATACCTATGTCGTCCGAGACTATATTATAGTATTACTATTTACTACCCTATGTGTATAATTATGTTGGGGTTGTCCGTTTCCTTCGGCATCAAACGCATTGTTATTATGTAGGTAGGTATACATTTTTTCCCGAATAATATATTAAAAACCATATTTGAATAATTATGTATTTTTTTGTCGTGGTTAATTTAATTTATGTGTATCATCGTAAATCATGAACCACGAATTATACCTGCATGGTTCAAAAATCTTTGCTCTCTATATTATACATAATATAAGACCGTAAGACAACAGATATCGTGTTGAATCGACGTTATACATGTACCTAATTCGAATAGGTATATAAAATATCATATATTAATCGTTCCGTACGTGTCAGAAATCAAAATCGTATAATTACACCTCGAGGGTTTGTTCGTTTTCAAGCCCATGCATGTATACGCGTTACATCTTAACGCGGCGGCGGTTCTCACGAACACCGACGACGATACAGAGCTTGTTTCTTAGCGTCCACCGTCCAGTCGTTCTATTATTATAATATTATTATAATGCAATCATTGTTATAATTTTTATCAAAAAAATCTCGCCGTTGGGGTGGGTGGAGGTTGTGGTAGCTACGGTGTTGTTAACGGGATGAGTGGGGAGGGGGCACTCAAGGGCTCGTCCGGCTCTTCATATCCCTCAGGCGTAGCCAACCGCGTGTCCTTGCTCTTGCAAACTAAACGGGAGGCTACGATATACATAATATTACTGCGTAATGGTCCTTGCTCCACGCGTAGAACAAAAACAAAAATATAAAAATCTAAGTGTGCAGAGAGTGCGAGAAAGAGATGGAAAGAAAAAAATTAATATAATGAAAAAACTTTACTCGTACACACACACACACACACACACACATATATATATATATAATTATTATACACAAAGCCTCTGGGGACGATGACTGGGCACATACCTATCCACTCGAAGCGTACCGAATACCATGTACCACATATCGTACGCATTATTATTATTAATATTATTATTATTATTATTATTATTGTACTCGGCGGCGGCGGCTGGTTTTAGGTCTGTGCGCCCGCGTGTTGTATTGTGCGTGTGTGTGTGCGTGCGTGTGTGCAACCAGTGGCCCCCGGCCTGGTCGGGGCTCTCCGCCGCGTGTGTGCTGCAGGTGGTTCTAGTGTATTATATTTTTATGTTTCTTATATTATTTCTCTCGTCGTGTTGCGTGAAGGTAGGGATAATATGATATAGCCCGGTGGTACAGACTCGTGTGATCAAATCGTGTGCGTATGGGTATAACGTACAGTAGGTATAATAAATAACATTATATTATACCTATTTTTTATACTGTAAACGCGTTGTTTTTTCTCGTCAGACGAAAATATTATATACCTTATCAGATAAAATATAAAATATAATATTATAATATTATACCTAATATTATAATTATTCGCCGTCGCCGTAATAACTGATAAAACCGGTCGGATGAACACGACTGCAGCGTGGAGACGGACGAAACTGCTGCGGTTCTTGAGGCCGAAAACGATGGCTATCGCGACCGACGGATCGCTCACAACCTCCCCTCGACCCGCAGCACACAGCTGCACACACCTGATGGGCGACGATCAGCGCAATATATACACCGGTCGCATATCGCGTTCCGCACTCGCACGTTTCCAAATCTCTTTTATTACACGTGTTTTGAACAAAAAGTATACAAATTTCGTGTATTTTTAAGTCCGCCAGTCCGGCGATGATATCCACGGAATAATCGTATTAAGATGTGTAAAAATATCATTACGAGTGGCCTTGAACGACCCGCGCATTTTTGTCGAGTGCCACGTTGAGAGTGTTGAGGAGACGGCATTGATCCGAATCTGCGTCGTGCGTGTACCGCACAATATTATATTATAAGATAATTAATACATAATATATAATCTACATATATTTTTACATGCTTATTACACGTAGATCATAATAATATAGTTAGTAGGTGCGTGCGTTCGAAAATGCGGTATATTATATTATGATTCCGAGAATCGGGGCTCCGCCTATGTATTATGTACTCACTATTATATAATATTATTATTAACATGATGTTCCGAGTAATACGGTTATTCGTTCAAATCTGGACGAAAACGAGGCAAATGTTTTTTTTTAACAAGTGGTCTGTCATTCACCTGCCGTTTACCTTTACGCTTACCTTAACGTTTAATAGAAACATGTCATGTTATTGTTTATAAAGCTTTTCATATATTTTTATCTTACAGAATTAATAAAAAAAAAAAATCAAATAACAACATCATATTACCTCACTTAGTAGAATTCCCAAGCAGACCTTGACTATGTTTCCATAGTTCTGTATATTTTAACGGTTTTTGTAGCCTTACAGGCGTATAAATCAATTTAACCTAAAGGGTTTGAATACCCCACATAGCCTGCGGTAAATGTACATTTTTAGGGAAATATGCCCACACAATTCACAAAGCAATAATAAAAACTTATATTTTTAGCATGACAGACGACAGTTAACCTGTAAATTAAACCTGTTAATACAACCCTGTAAAACAACGATATTTTAAAACTCCCGTGATCCAAGAACAAGTGTTGAGTTTCTCGATCAGTATAAAATGATAAAACCGACAAAACACACGACTAAATAGTAAATAGATACATATTATATTTTTGTATCGTATCGTTCGATCTGTGAAATCCCGAAAGAAGGACACGTCGTTTAAAAATTTAAAAAATGTTTGTTTGCCAGATGAAGTTACATTCTTAATACCAGTATAAAATACAGAAATATAGTTTATATATTTCATATATTAATATAAAAACATAAATATAATATATTATAACATACAAAATACCTGTATAGGAACTAGATAGATACTTTTAATAATATTACACTTATTTACGAATACGTTGATCCAACAAAACGTGTTTAAATTAAATCACTACTACTTATTCGCGGATTATAGTTTAATTTCAGTCTTCGACATTATTCAGTGGACTTAAAAAAAATCTTTTCTGGTGTTCATAACATGAAATAGTATACATTATCTGTCAATTAAATATTAAAATTACTAGCCAGAGATATTTTTTTAAATTACAAAATTTAATAAATAATGATAAATGAGTGTTTATGAAATTTGATAACTTAATTAAGAGTTGTTCGACGCACAAATAATTATAAAAAAAACATTGTACGATTGTTGTTATACACTTTATTTAAACAACAATTTCTCAGTCATGGCTTCGTGCCTTCGTATATATCTACAACAGTCAAACGGTTTACGATGTCACTCGAATGTAGTTAAAAACATAATATATAGACATTATACTCATTATAGATTTGTTTGAGGAATAAAAGTGCATAATACCTCTGATACTTTGATGTAATATACAGTATAGGTGTATAAAAGTATACATTTACCAACCTATCTACTTCATTACATATTCAAATATTTATAAATATTTAAAACTCTTTGGTGAGTGGTGGTTGGTAATGGAATTGTTTTTAAAATTCAGTTTCATTGATTTAACACTTCATCATTTGACGTGAGGTGTTACAAATTATTTGTTTGGTGATAAACTATTGCCATAAAAATGTAAAACAAATACAAATCCTAATTTAATTATCACGCTGTTGATATTAAAGCAGTATATGTCAATTCTTTTCATGGGTACTTAATATGCGTACTATTACTACATTACTACTCATATAGGTGTACGTTTCTCAATTTTTTTCATAAGACTAACAATTTAAGTATTATCAAGTGAAAAGAAAACAACCAATTTCAAATCATATGTAAATCAAATTTTAAATAATGTAATGGAAAATTGATTTCCTATTTCTGAATTATTGCTTCAACATATTTTGATAGATATCCGTCACGACAACGGAGAAAGTATTCAAATTGGAATTTGCTAGAATTTGACTTACACCCGTAATATTATTAAGGTCTCAGTAACATAATATAAAAAAAACTCCCTGACAATAAGTGATATACTGATATATTGTATGCATTTATCAATGTTTTGCACATAATAAAAACTACTAACATATTTTTAACGATTTTACTTCATTGCGTTATGGTTATTGTAAAGAAACGGACGAGACGTGGGCGTACGCCAGTTACATTTTTGTGGGATCCCTCACCGCAGGATACCAAAGTAATTTTAAATCTGTAAGGCGGAGAAAAGTATCTTAGACCCCTCGCGGATTATACGCTATCAAAAAAATTATTTATTCTTATTAATAACAATTTTGACAACTTATTAAGTAGGTACCCATACGCGTATTATATTTTTCCCTAAGACTTCATAATATTAATAAATTAGACGTTGCATATAGAGACTAGTGGATAAAATAATGTTAAATGATGACGATAATACCACCTAATACCTATGTGATTAATCGATGTAAACGGAGAGGAGAAAATACTTTTTAATAAAATAATAATAATAAAAATAAAAATATATAGGGACTTTAGTGTTTTGAAAAACTGAAGGTATCCGATTTAAATCTTGAAACCAGTTCTTTACTCGCTATAAAGCAATAATAATCTGCTATATGATGCTTTTTGTGAATAAAGCTATACTCCAACGAACGTAAAATAACATGAAATCAAAACCGGTATTTTCAATTACTTGCAAATTCTTTTAGAATTTAGTAGACCGATAAAAGCCACATTGAACCGTAAATTACACCGGCAAAGAACTCACGACTAGTTTCTCAAATCAGACTCAATTAAAAACCTTTTCGTGCGAATCGCTATATGTTAATACAAATCGAGCTCAGTTAGCATTTAAGGACCGTAGACATATTTTATGATAATATCAGAAACGTTCGATAGTATAATGTTAATAGCTTTTACTACACGTGTTGCTGGGTACAGCATATTATTATATTTCCGAGTTAATTGGCTTGCATTTATTCGTAATACAAATGAGTAGAATCTTAAAAGTGTAGACTGCAACAATATAAATAAGAACGATACATTTCTTTGTATTTAGTGTATTGTATTGTATATTTTTTTAATTGTAATCTCGACAGTGAAAATTCTTCTTCTTCATTGTTATTGGCGGCAAAAGGTATTGAATATAAGAAAATTACTAAACAATCTGACTGAAATTTTACATGTGTATTGATATTAAACTGTAGGTACCTGTTGTTATATATTTCCCCTCCCTATATAATACAATATCGTATCATTTCTATAGGGTCGGTCATCGTCACCCACCTCTGAGACTCTTGTATAGTGTGTCCACAATCGACAAGTCCGCAATAGAAAGCGAAAAAAGCGAAAAAAGCACGAGATCCATACATACGTAGGTATATCGATCAATAGTCAATACCCTGGAGGAACAAGACATTTTTTTAATTAACTGTTTCTATCAGAACTTTGTATTGTGCGCTTTGGAATTCGGTTTTTGGTGGACGGAGTAGCAGAGTAGGACAAAATGAACTGCCTTTTGGCGCCTGCAGTGCCTTGGATTTTAATTAAAATTTTGATAACACAACGCCCGTTTTGCTGCTTCGTATTGCCTTACAAACACACACAATATTATTTTATTATTGTTACTATTATTAATATTACCATCGACGATGACGACAACAATGCATAAACATAACAATAACGTGAGAATGACTAGCGTCGTCCACATCATCATCGCCATCATCATTGTTATTTGTTGTTGTTTGGAGGGTACTCAAAACCGTCGCGGTCACACATACCATTGCATGAGGATTAACACAATTATTATGGGAGGATATGTCGTGTGTGTATGTGTTTGGTGGGGTGGTGAGCGTGGCGTATAAGAATATATTGAAAAGATTAACAGTATTTCCCGATCGAAAAAAGTTTCCGCGATGGAATCCATAAAAAAAAAAACATAATTTTAGTGAAAGTATTATGTAATAATATAATAAACTATATTTACTATACTTCTTTATACCTACTTAACATTCTGTTCTCTATACGCTGGTTGTATACTTCATGACGTATGATGTATCTTATATCAATTCTTGGAATTTTAAACAATTTTTACATGTTATTAAATTTCGATTTTATTTTTATCTTACAGTATGTATTGGTACCAATGGTCGTCTGTCCGTGCCGTCGAATCGGGACCATCATTACCGGAACCTCAGGGACCGTTACACCAATTGCACTTATGTGGATGGCAACCTGGAACTGACGTGGTTGCAGGACGAACACTTGGATCTAAGTTTTTTACAACACATACGAGAAGTTACCGGATACGTTTTGATCACTCATGTGGACGTCAACAAAATCGTGTTGCCTCGGCTGCAAATCATTCGGGGCCGAACTCAATTCAAATTGGCCGTCAAGGAAGAAGAGTTTTCGTTACTGGTCATGTTATCAAAAATGAACAATCTGGAATTGCCAGCTCTCAGAGGTAAGAGTTTCTATTATTTTCCAATGCATGTCGTTTTTAATATTCTTTACTCATGTCATACATTTATTCAGATATATTGGCCGGCAATGTGGGCATGATCGATAACTATAATCTGTGCCATATGCGCACCATTAACTGGGATGAGATCATCACCGGGTCGGGGGCCAAGTGGATGTACATGTATAATTTCTCGAACTCTGAACGGGAATGTCCACCTTGTGACAAATCATGTACGGGTGGTTGTTGGGGTGAAGGTCCTCACAATTGTCAAAAGTTCTCAAAGATCAACTGTAGTCCCCAATGTTACCAGGGCCGTTGTTTTGGACCGAAGCCCAGAGACTGCTGTCATTTGTTTTGTGCCGGTGGTTGTACGGGACCAAAGCAAAGTGATTGCCTTGTAAGTATATTACAATATGTTTATATAATAACTGAATCCTAATAATAATATGTCCTTAGTTACGTTTAAAAAAATAACTATATTTATTATTTTAAAGGCATGTCGAAATTTCTACGACGACGGTGTATGCACTCAAGAATGTCCGGCGATGCAACGTTATAACTCCATAACATACTCCTGGGAAACAAATCCAAATGGAAAGTATGCTTATGGCGCAACTTGCGTAAAAAACTGTCCAGAACATTTGCTCAAAGACAACGGGGCTTGTGTGCGAAGTTGTCCACCAAAGAAAAAGGTAAGAATTGTGCTTAATCTATTATTAATGCATTTTTTTAAATTAATACTTCTTTTAGGCTGTAAATGGTGAATGTGTGTTATGTGATGGCCCATGTCCAAAAACTTGTGAAGGCGTAACCACGATACATGACAGCAACATTGACGGTTTTAAAGACTGTACCGTAATCGAGGGCTCATTAACTATCTTGGATCAAACATTCAAAGGTTTCCAACAAGTTTTTGCCAACTTCAGTTTCGGCCAACGTATCAAAGCTATGAATCCTGATCGTTTGGAAGTATTTAGCACTTTGAAAGAAGTAACAGGCTACATAAACATACAAGGATCACATGAAGATTTTAAAAATCTATCATACTTTAGGTAATGTCTTATAAAATTACAATAACAATAATATACCCGTTGTTTAATTTAATTGTATTTTATTTAAACAGGAATTTGGAAGTTATCGGTGGTCGCACTGTTACTGAATACTTTGCATCATTGTATATTGTAAAGACTTCGCTAACTTCATTAGGTTTGCGTTCACTAAAGAAAATCCATTCTGGGAGCGTTGCAATATTAGAAAATAAAAGACTGTGTTACGCCCAAACTATAGACTGGGAGTCCATAAAAAAATCATCGGAACATCCAAAGCTCTTGCAAAATAACAAAAATGAATCTCTTTGCAGTAAGTAGTTATTTATAATTATTAATTACTAATATAAAGTTTTTATGGTGTATTTAAATAGTTTTAGAGAATGAAATATGCGATCCGGAGTGTTCAAAACAAGGTTGCTGGGGCCCAGGACCACATCAGTGTTTGTCTTGTAGGAACTTTCAGTACGATAATCAGTGTCTACCGAACTGTAATCATATACCTGGGTAAGTAAAATATTATAAGTTATAACTGTGAGTTTTGAATTGATTTGATTATTCTCGTTGTTATTTACTAACACAGGCTATACGAGGCTGGTGACAAGACTTGCCTTGCGTGTCATCCGGAATGTAATGGTGGTTGTCATGGACCCGGTCCCGAACACTGTACAACATGCCGCAATCTTCTCGACGGTATTCACTGTGTGTCTCAATGTCCAGTGAATAAATACAGCGCTAACCAAACCAGACCCAGTGAGTGTTTGCCATGCCATTTGAACTGTGTTGGAGGTTGTAGTGGTCCGGACAATACAATTGGACCTAATGGGTGTCGATCTTGTCACAAAGCTGTTCTCAATGCTGATGCTTCAGTTGTAAGTATTTGTCTCTTATTAATTTACTCTTTGTTGTTTTATAAGAAAATCTAACAGTCTTAATGTTTTTCCCTCGTACAACTTAAATAATATATGTGTAATGTGTGTGTGAATTTTTTTCATAGGAGAGATGTTTACACAAGAATGAAACTTGTCCAAATGGTTACTATTACGAATGGGTTGGACCGTTGGAGCAAGGTGGTGCTGCTCTGCGTGCGTTAGCCGGCAAAGCTGTATGCAGAAAATGTCATCCACGATGTCTGAGGTGCACAGGTTTCGGGTTCCATGATCAAGTCTGCCAACGTTGCGCGGGCTACAAACGCGGTGATCACTGCGCGGACGATTGTCCAATTGAGTACTATGCCACGACCAACAAATTGCCGAATGGAGAAATAGAACGAGAATGTATGCCATGTGACATTCTATGTAGAGGATGTTACGGGCCACATGCGTCTCAATGCCAGGCGTGTAGGCATTTTAAAATATTCGAGGTAAGTGCCACCACAAACCAGTCACAATCAAGTTGATTGTATTCTGAAATGTTTGATGAAAACTAAACGATGCATTATTATTTTAATGTTATAGCCCAGTGGTAACCCTTCCGATAACCGTACAGCATTCAACTGCTCTGGTCCTATCTGTCCGTCTTTTGCTCCATACAAGGTATACACCAAGGACGATCCAGACCCATATTGTTCCGCTGATGACGTTAGAATGGCTTCTAAACTGTAAGTTTACCATAAAATGTTGACTTCTCTGATATTCGTTTTCTAACCATCCATGATGTTATTTTTGTTTGATTTTAGAAGTGATTCTGAGCAAATACCGTTGATACTAAGCGCGGTTGTGGTATTCACGTTTTTGGTGATGGTTTTACTCATGATTCTTGTATGGCACTGGCGAAGACGCGCACGTGCCAAAGAGACAGCAGTGAAAATGACAATGGTACTAACAGGTATGGAGGATAATGAACCACTAAGGCCTTCAAACGTCAAACCCAATACGGCCAAACTAAGGATCGTCAAAGAAGTAGACCTGAGAATCGGCGCTGAACTTGGAAATGGAGCTTTTGGAGTCGTGTACAAGGTATGACACAACATTAAACGCTCAGTCTAGTGTTGATTAGTTTTAAATAATTACATGTATCGAACTGATTAAAATGTATGAATATTGAATAATAATAAAATCGTGCGTTTATAGGGCGTTTGGGTCGTTGAAGGCGAGAACATTAAAATACCAGTAGCAATCAAAAAGCTACACAAAAAAGACGACACGTGTGGTTATGAGAATACTAGCAAAGAATTTTTGGATGAAGCTTATATAATGGCTAGCGTCGAGCACGACAATCTAGTAAAACTGTTAGCCGTATGTATGACATCCGAAATGATGTTGGTCACCCAACTCATGCCACTCGGGTGCTTGTTGAAGTACGTGCGAAATAATAATGACAAGATCGGTTCGAAAACGTTCCTAAAATGGTGTACGCAAATAGCCAAAGGTAAAATATTTTTAAAATATATGCAAGTGCAAACAACGGGTGTTCTAAGATCGAACGATTTCATACAGGTATGGCATATTTGGAAGAAAAACGACTGGTGCACAGGGATCTGGCAGCCCGAAACGTGCTCGTGCAGAACACCAACTGCGTGAAGATTACCGATTTTGGTTTGGCTAAACTGTTGGAAATCGACCAACTGGAGTACACTGCCGACGGTGGAAAGATGCCTGTGAAATGGCTAGCGCCAGAATGTCTTAAGTACAGGGTGTTCACCCACAAAAGCGATGTCTGGGCGTTTGGTAAGTTGACTTTCACCGTCACGGCGCTCCCACACAGTGAATCAACAATTTTTCACGTTAATTTTTTTGGTTTACAGGTATCACCGTGTGGGAATTGTTGACTTACGGTAAACAACCGTATGAAAGCGTGGACAAGAAAGAAGTTTTAGGTCTGCTAGAAAAAGGTGAACGATTACCACAACCGCCCATTTGCACCATTGATGTTTACATGGTGATGGTCAAGTGTTGGCTGATCGAAAAAGATAGCCGTCCTAGTTTTGAGGAACTCGCCGACGAATTTGCCAAAATGGCAATCGATCCTGGTAGATACCTGGTCATACCGGGTGACCGTTACATGAGATTGCCGTCGTACTCGTCGCAGGTAAATAGTCGATGATTAATTTTGATTTTGACTATTGGTTATATATATATATGGTTTGCTTAATTATTATTTACCGTGTAGGACGAAAACGAGATACTATCGAACTTGGCGACTGAAGGTGCGGATATGAGTATCATGGAAGCTGACGAGTACTGCATGAACCCAAAGATGGGCAACAGCATGCCGGGACCATCGAGACTGGGATCGAGTAGCACAGCGGGTGCTGACATTCTAGGATCTATGCATGGTAGACACAACTGGGATCGCGAGCTCAGAAAATTCAGTGACATACATCGATTAGGTAAAATATTCTATTAATAATTCAGTAATGATAACGGGGAATAGTTGTTTGATTCGCAAAATCATACAAACAGTATTAATATAAAAAAAAATTATATTAACCCTAGATTATGTTTTTTCATGTAGATTGCGATACTTCCGACGATCTTAGTAATGGAAGCAAGGCGCAAGTGGGCACGTTGAAATTAGACTTGCCCTTGGACGAGGACGATTACTTAATGCCGTCCCCAGCAAATGACGAAATCGACAACAAGCGTCGGCACGCGCCTGCCAACTATATCGATTTGATTGGTCACCAACACGCTGAAGGTAAGTCATCTATTAATTCTTAATATCTCATATATTATTATAAATTATTAAATCAGATTAAGTCAAATTAAAGATAGAAATTATGGTAGATACTAGGTGTGTCGTATGTATTATTATAAACTTACCTACGATATTAACTATCATTCAAAAATATTAAACCAGTGAGCCACTCTAAAGCTATATGAATATTATTATTCGGCTCTCCGGAATATTAAGAAATACACACTTTGTTCCCGACACTAAACGCGATCTTTTATCGCACCGATAATAAATCCCTG
Source organism: Acyrthosiphon pisum (assembly GCF_005508785.2). Taxonomy (NCBI): domain Eukaryota; kingdom Metazoa; phylum Arthropoda; class Insecta; order Hemiptera; family Aphididae; genus Acyrthosiphon; species Acyrthosiphon pisum. The sequence continues at coordinate 105,392,433 of NC_042494.1, forward strand.
GTATCCGAATAGTAATTTTTTTATTTATAATAATTAATATTATCACGTTTGCGTTGCAGCGGAATATGCCAATGGTAGCCTACCGAGGCCTCCAGGTCTGACGAAAAACTTCCAACCAGACTTCTTGCCAGTCCAGGTGAGCAGCGTGGACAACCCGGAGTACCATTTGACCGGTGGTGAAACTTCCGCCGTGGCTCCATCTACAGTCTCCGGCGACGGTAGTGGTTCTGTGGAGGCGTCCTGCGAACCACAGTCACCCGCGCCTACCTCCAACGGCCGCAGTCTGGAGGACGAGTCGGACCATGAGTACTACAACGACTTTGATCGACTGCAGAGAGAGCTCCAACCGCTCAGACGAAACGAAACGACCGTTTGACGAACGGCTACCGAAGCCCATGTGCACCGGGTGGCGTCAAACCATTTTGTAGACGTTTAAGTTTTGTTCTGTTGACTCGTTTTTAAGAATTATTAAGACAATTATTATGAGATGACACATGAAACGATGAGTTTTATTCCATCTTTTATTGACCTATATGATGTGTATATAATAATATTGTTTTATTTATATTTATATTTTTAAAACTATTATATATTTATGTTTGTATAACGCTGTGCCATTTTCTATCCCGACTGTACATTATATTATTATTATTTTTATTATCATTATCATTTGATAACTGTAAAGAAATATTTTATACTAATTGTAAGGTTCTTGTTATTGTTAGCATATACAACAATTTTATTTTGTAATATGACTGTGTAGTTTGCCCATAATACAATGTAGCAAAACGGATCAAACAAAACGAACCGTTTTCCTCAGAGTTAATGTACTTAAAAAAAAATCAAAATCATATTTACTCCAAAATGAAAACCGATTGCCTTTAAGATATATGTGGGCAAACCAATATAATATATTTAAATATATTTTTTTAAAGGCTGTGATATTTATTTTATTAATGTAAATATGTTTTTCTCGAAATTATTCGAATCATATACATAATGATGTTTATTGTATTATTTGCATACGTGTTAGGTTTAAGAAAACAATAAACTATATATTTTTTCATTGTAATTACTATTAACTATGGCAATATTTTTGTTTTATTATAATAATATAGACTTTTACCGAACATATTACATAATATTATGTATATGAATGGGCATACATAATTACCAGCTATCTATTAGTTTATGTTATGTGACCTATTCAAACTTTAGGTACCTACTAATAGGTAGATACATGGAGATTTTTAAACTGACCTGTTGTACTTATATAATATTAATTTAAACCTTGATTGTATGATTTTTTTTTTTTAGATCTCTTAATTTTCCATGTATCGTCATAATTTATAGTTGTATATTTTGTTAGATTAAACATACAAAAACAATACTTGCCATCGGCTACACACATGCTGAGTATATGAATTTTAATATGTTGGAACTTAATGTCTGCTTTTGATTAGAACAAAAATACTATTTTTTTATTAGTTTTTATAAATTTACCTAATAATAGTAAGTGCCATTTATTTAATGTTATTTCCACTGTGAATATTAGAAAAATGAAATACTGCGCGGTAGCTATTATTATTACTTTTTTTTTTTACCATAATGTTAATCTTTTAATAAGTCTGTTTGGTAGGCATATTGTGTGTGATTTATAATCCTATGCGTGTTTGTATACATAATATGCTAACACGTATATTTGTAATATTCATTTTGTAAGTCTGTAAAGTGTCAATAAAAACAAGTTGATCTTATATAATATGTATTGTTTTTTATTATTTTCAAATAATTTTCATAACTCATTATATTGCATAGTAGTGGGGCAGATTCAGGAATTTTTCAGGGGGGGGGGGATCCACATAATTTTCAAAACACATAGCTGTGGGTTACATTTATAGGTAATCATTTTTTATAATTCCGTTAAAATAAATTATTATAACATATTATTATATTTTAACATAATACAAGGCATTTAAAATGCAATATTTTCGGCAAAAATGAATTTGACTTACTCTATTTTAGTGTATTAGGTACTAATAGTAAAATAAATTTAATAGCAATAATATCAAAAAAATGTACTGTTTAGTAATATAGACTTACACAAAGTCTTCGATCAGAATCGTTTTTCGTATGCAATGACTTATCATTGAATTCAAATTTAACTCATTCATTACGTCCATTAAGACTCAGGTCTCAGGCCATAAATTCTTGAATAACACAGATCATTTTTTTTATATTTCAATTATATAAACTTAAATATTAGTATTATCTTAATAAATCAAAAAAGTAGTTATAACAGTTAGTATTAATAAAATAATAAAATATTTATTTAAATTTAGGTAATTAACTATTGATTATTGCAAAATATTACTATACAAAATTTCGGACCTGTTTTTTTAAATTTGAATATACCTCTGTTCCGATTTCATAATGGTATTCACACTGGTTGAATATTAATTATAATACATTCACCTTATCAAAAATATCTATATTAATATTTTTAATTTTTTAATTGAGTTTTTGTGGGCCCTCGCGGCTCACACGAGCATGTTCAGTGGAGCCCATTATTCTTTTGAAGTAAATAAAAATACAAATACACTCTATAATACGTAAGAAAAGAAACAATATTTTGTTTTTGTGGAAAACTTTATTTTAATCGGTGTAGTGCCTATTGAAATTTGAAAGTGTTCAACAAATAGGTATATTTTATACATTAAGGGGTCCAGCCGTCCAGCGTATACTTAAAAGGAGTAATATTTATAGGCAATTCCTATGACATGAACATTTGGGCTATGTCTATCTGTCAGTAGTACATGAACATTTTATTTAGTTTGTTTCCGAGAATCACTGTAATGCCGAGTCAGGCAATCACCGCAGGATTCAACTTTTAATAGTTGAAATTATAATGAAAAAAACAGACAGGTTGCACTCCGGGAATGCTGGTAGAAATGAAAACTTTAATATTAACGTCGTGCATTTTTGATATTTTGGAATGATTAGGGAATAATTTTACACGAATTGCTTTATAATTATCAGTATAAAAGTACTATCATTTATGTGGTAAAATATAATATTCATTTATTGCGCTATCGTACACAAACATGACAATTTATATTACATTATAAATTTAACACTTCAGAACTATTACAATTATTTTACATTAAAAAGTTTAACTCTCAGAAAAATCAACATCTATCCATAATTTGAAATCTGTTTCATAAATCAATACATAATAATATATAAGAGGTATTTAATATTATGTATGATATAATATATTCAATTTTATAACATTATAAGGTATTGTTTGTAATAAAATAAACACGAATCATAAATACCTAAATATTGTTGGTGTCTGCAGTTTCAGTCCTTTTGACAAATACATTTTTCAAATTTTGCCGTAATTTTTTCGCGGTGCGGATAATATATTACGTTTTTTTTTTTACCTAAACATCCCTCATTCATTTTAGCTACTAGCTAGTATAGAAGGTAATTGAACAAAACGAACACAAGACACTAACAATAACAAGTGACTACTAGATAAAACATCTAATATGGTAATAAATATCAACAAGTGCAACATATGAAAATAAAATAAAAATTAGATAATCAGTTATTTATTTATTTATTTCTACTTACACGACAGCGAATAATGCCAAAATCGAAAGAAAAATTAACATACTTCTAGAAGTCCGATTTCAATTTTGAAAACTAATTTTAATTCAATAACTTCTTTTCTATATGTTTTGTAGGAAATTTATTTTTGATATTTTTTAAAGTTTTTGTAGTACAGTTGCAAATTAATTTACTTAATTTCTCAAAATGAACTTATACTTTAAAGGTTCAACGAGTTAAAAAAATGAAAAAGCTTATAAATTAGAAATTAGTTTTCAAAATTGAAATCGGACTTCTAGAAGTACGTTTATTTTTCTTTCGCATATTGGTCTAAACGCATTCGTCCTCACGCGAGTTTAACATTTTTTACCCATCACAAAAAAAAGCTGTGACCGGAGGCGTGACTCGACCGGCGGAATTGCCACAGGGCAAAAAAGGGAGAGAATCGGCGAAGCTCACCACAACGCACCGCGGTCCTGAATTCCTAATACTCTCCATGATTTTCGCCCAGGAGTCCCGTCGTACCCTGAAACGCCATCGGTTCCTTAGCTCAACTCTATCCCTCACCAGTTGTGATTTACAGTCTCCGTCGCGGGCGTCTAAAGCAGCCGGCCTCAAGCCGAGCCACCATAATATGGTGTCTTGACGTTGTCAACCGCAATCTCGTCGCACAGAAAACGGATTTATGGGTGAATTACTGTCGGAACACCGTAATGTGCTCTTTCACGTGCCACTCCTCACGTCACCGTTGTCTTGTCTAAGTGTTTTTTAACTGGAGGGAGGGAGAAGAAAACTGTGGATTTCATTCTCATCGGCAGCAACACACAGTAACAGGCGCCTCACGGTTCACGTCTCTCCATGCAGCGGCGACAATGCGCTTTGGCCGTCCACGAGGAGATTTGCTCGTTACCGGGGTTGATTCCTGCAGATCCTTCAGCCTGTGAAGTTTTGTATCGTCCTTCTCTTCTTGTTTGTCATCAGCTGGTAAGTTTTTCTGGTCCAACATGTCGCCAGTATGTACAGCCGTGACATGCACGATTGTCCTCGGAAGGCACCGGTACTGGTATGCCTAGCGTCACCGCCTTCCAGCATGCATACTGAATTCACTACCTAACAATGTCACCAATCACTTCATCGGCATCGTCGTTTTTTGAAAGTATTTCTTTTTCTTCAGATTGGTGAAAGTCTTTATCCATATAGTGCCATAGTGGCAGGCACGCCCGAAAGGGGTGCAGGTGGTACAAATGCACCACCTGAGAATTTTAATAATTTGGATTTTTCAAATAAAATATAAAAATGCCTTCTCTGTTAGTTTATAATTTTAGATTGTGATTATTATTATTAGTCAAATTATTTTCAAAATTTTATCGTATAAAGAAAATGCTAATATAAACATTTAGTGAAATTTTCAAGTATCTACAGTCATTCGTTTTTTAATTACAACAAAATAAGGAAATCGTTACATGAGAAATCGAGTGAATATCAAATGTTGTAAAAATATGAATTTCAAACGCTCATAAAAATTTAATTTGACTTTCTTGTAGACATTTTTTTTTTTTGGATAAAGATAGATAAACTTATGAGGAATCTTGTATTATATTTTAAAATATTAGATTTAAAAAGAAACATTTTTACGAATTCTTAACTCAAAATAATTTGCAAATTTTCGTAATTTTTACGTATTTTGTCAATATTTGAACTTCAGATGCTTATAAAAAAAAATTGTGACTATGGATTATTAATTTTTTTCATCTACCTTTGAAAAAATATAATAGGAGCCTTCTATTAAATTTTCAAGCTTTTTTAACCAACAAATACAATTTTATTGATATTTATAGAAAAAAAAATGGAAACTGAAAATGTCCGTAAAGAGCTCAAAATAAGTCAAAATATTTTCAAAATTTTATCGTATAAAGAAAATTCTAATACAAACATTCAGTCAAAATTACCTACAGCCATTTGTTTAAGAGTTGCACCAAAAACCAAAATCAATTTTCTCGAAAACGGATTTTGCGTAAAAATTCCCGTTTTTCCTTAATTTTTGTTTTGTTTTTCACGGCGACTTTGAGCTACTAGGAAATTTTTACTTTTGACCCCCCAAAGTACCAACTAGATTCACTTTCCTATCAGAAAAGATACTGTTGAAGAAAATCTAAGCATTTTTACTGTCTAAAAGGTGTTGACAGACACAAAAATAAAAAAATTTAAAAAAAAACACACATCATTGTAAAATCAATACATTCATTGTTTCACTCAGAATCTAAAATTATTTAGTTCTTGTAAATTACACAGGTCTACAAAAAAAATATTTTCAAAAGCTGTCCTGTTTCCAATCACTGGTTTTATTTAAAATATGTACACCAAAATTAAATATATTAACTATTTAGTCATACCACGTCACAGTTTTTTACAATTTACGAATGAAATATAGCATATTACCAAAAAAAAATTTAAATTTAAAATAATAAAGATTACCTATTTTCATAACTATTTTAAACAACTAATACAATTTTTACATTAATATTACTTCGTATTTAAAGAATATCTTTGCCGCTTTGAAAAAACTTCGTTTAGTCGATTTTCTTTTATATACATAGTGAGTTTCACGTTGCAACATCCAATAATAGTCAGCCATCATGGTAACACTCCAACACCCTTGGTAGCGTCTCTCCATTTCTTTTATATCCTGGTGAAATCTTTCGCCTTGTTCCTCGCTAACGTCTCCCAAATTTTCCGGGAATTTGTCTAAATGTGAATATAGAAAATGCATTTTGATACTCATGTTACAGCCCAAGATACGATAGTTTTCTAACGTAGAATTTACTATGGTTTCGTAATTTTCACTTTTAATATTTCCAAAAAAATTGTTAATTACTTCCTTAAATGAAATCCAAGCATTTTTTTCAATAGTTGTCATCGAATTTAAAAATGCATTGTCTTTGCGTAATGTTCTTATTTGTGGGCCTACAAAAATACCCTCTTTGAGCTTAGCTTCGGAAAGTTGTGGACATTTTTTGCATAAATATTGAAAACAATTTTTATTTTTGTCTAATGCTTTTACAAATTGTTTCATTAGACCCAGTTTTATGTGTAACGGTGGTAATAAAATATTTTTGGGGTCGACTAAATTACTTCGTAATATATATTTTATCTCCTACGATAAGATTATTTCTTAAAGGCCACTGTCTTTGAGTCCAATATTTGTCACGCGCTCGACTATCCCACTCACAAATGTAACACGGAAATTTTGTATACCCATGTTGTTGACCAAGTAACATACATATTATTTTTAAATCTCCACAAATCGACCATTTGTGTTCTAAATATTTTATTTTTTCGAGAACAAACTTTAAGTTATCGTAAGTTTCTTTAAGATTTATACTGAATGGGCTACTGGCACAGATGCTAAAAAATTGCCATTATGTAGTAAAACTCCTTTTAAATTTCGTTTGCTTGTATCAATAAACAGTCGCCATTCATTTTCCTAATTTATTAATCAACTTGGGAATATTGTTACAATATACTAATGATTCCTCTTGAGTAAAATATTGAACATACTCATGTCACGATTTCTATAAAAAGATGACAACGTGCCTGGTGCTAATAAGTTTTTATTACGAAGTCTCGAAGCTAAAAGTTCTGAAGCATCTTTTGGAAGATCCAAATCCCTTATAAGGTAATTTAATTCACTCTGTGTGAAAAGTTGAGGTGTATTACAAGATTCTTCAAAATAATCAGAATTATTCTAATCAATATCACTGGATTCAGATGTTAAAATAGTATCAAGATTGAATGGAGGTAAAGGTATGGGTATAGTAGGTCCACGGGGCATGGGTCTTATAGCAGATCGAATGTCATGGGGATAGATAATATTTTTCTTTTTTTTATATTAAATCCTTGTACATTACATGAACAAAAATAACTATCATCACCATGATTTTTAGGTTCACGCCAAACCATTGGTATTCCGAAACGTAAAGCTTTCTTCTTACCTTTAGTCCAATTTCTAAGGTCTTCGACGCAAATTTTACAAACTTTATGAGGTGCCCATGATTTATCCTGGTCTCCAATTTTTATTCCAAAATATGCATAATATGCATTTTTCACGACAGGATTGATGTTTTGACTTTGTTTCTTCACCATAAACTCGCCACAATTAAAACAAAAAATGTCTGGACTATTGACGCAGCGTCTTCTTTCCATGTTTATAATATATTTTATTATATTATATTTAATAAAATATTTCTAATAGAACACTGACAATAATATATACTTACTATTGAAACTGTGACACTAAATAATAAAAATAAAGTTATAATAAAAACATTTACTTCCGAGCTTATTTTATCAGTTTTTTCCTAATTGACGATCTCGTATACAGATATACATATACAGATATACATACCTAATATAAAAACCACTATATCTTTATTCATTATGATAAAATGTATGGATTAAGATATGGTTGTCAATTGTAATTATGTACTAATATCGTAACGATAACATATAATAAAGAATTAACTGTTCGTAGGCTATTTGTGCATAATGTTAATTGGTAATAACGGGATAACTTTAGAACTTTACGTGATAGACAAAAAATTGTAATATTTTTGAAATCAGTGTCAAAAAATACATATAAATCAGTTATTCAATTTTAAACAGTAAAATCTTTGTAGACCTGTGTTATTTAAATTAAAAATGTTAAAGTATTATTAAAATATTAATGTATTTACTTTAGATGTCCATAGTTAATAAACTAGCGAACCAAAATTGATGATTTGACTACCAACAAAAAAGTTTTACCAGAAATAATTATTACTAACGTTGATCGTTATGGATTTATGTCGTGTGGTTATACAAATTAAAAAAGGTGGGTAAGTGTATGTCGCTCTGCTGTACAGTAGGTTACAAGTGGGTTACTGTATAATGGACTATCCAATTTAAATTTGAATTCAATGATATAATATCACTGGATAAGAAAAACGATTCTGAGTGGAGACGGTTTGTCAGTCTAGGTATTAGACATACCTATTATAGGTATTATCTATAGTATTAAAAAAAATTGACCTACAATAGGTATTAATAATAAATTCCAAATTAATCATATCACAATATCAATCGGGTAACGCGTTATACATCAACAACAAACCGTGGTACTATCATAGATATATAATAGTATACTTTAGAAGTTTCAAGTACCCACGAATAATATTATTCAATCACAACAAAACAACTAAGATAGTTAATCCAGGTTTTTTAATATGTAATTTCGTCCAAATTTGAAATTAAAATTACTATAAAAATAAACTGTGCTTATGTATTTCTTAGAATTTTTGGCAACAGAATTGAATATTTACGTGGAATCTTGTTTTAAATTTTCAATCCTTAGATATAAAAGTTGAACATTTTATAAATTTTTAACTACAAAATAATTATTCAATTTTAAATTTGATAAATTTTGTCAAAATCCGATCCTCAAATGCTATAAAAAAAAATTGTGCCGTATGTATTTTTAATATTTTTTCAACTGCTATTGTAACAATATATCAGGAGCATTGTATTACATTTTTACACTTTTGGGCCCAACAGATAAAACTTAATTGATATTTATAGAAGAAAAAAACTAAAAATAATGAAAACTGACAATGTCCGTAAACAGTTCAAAAAGAGTCAATTTATTTTCAAAATTTTATCGTATATAGAAAATGCTAATATAAACATGCAGTGAAATTTTCAAGTTTCTACAGTCACTCGTTTTTTAATTACAACAAAATAAGAAAATCGTTATGTAAGAAATCGAGTGAATATCAAATGTTGTAAAAATATGAATTTCAAACGCTCATAAAAATTTAATTTGAGTTTCTTATAGGTATTTTTTTTTTGGTAAAGGTAGATTATCCTATAAGGAATGTTGTATTACATTTTAAAATCTTAGATTTAAAAAGAAAAATTTTTACGAATTCTTAACTCAAAATAATTTGCTAATTTTTGTGATTTTTACATATTTTGTCATTTTTTGAACTTTAAATGCTTATAAAAAAAAACTGTGACTAACGATTTTTAATATTTTTCATCTGCCTTTGAAACAATATACTAGGAGCCTTCTATTAAATTTTCAAGCTTTTTTATCCAACAAATAAAATTTTATTGATATTTATAGAAAAAAAAACTAAAAAAATTTAAAACTGAAAATGTCCGTAAACAGCTCAAAAAGAGTCAAAATATTTTCAAAATTGTATGGTGTATAGGAAATGCTTATATAAACATTCAATAAAAATTGCATGTATCTGCAGTTATTCGTTTTTGAATTAGAACAAAATAAGGAAATCGCTACATGAGAAATCGAGTGAATATCCAATGTTGTAAAAATTTGAATTTCAAACGATCTTAAAAATTTAATTAGACTTTCTTATAGATATTTTTTGTTTGATAAAGGTAGATAATCTTATAAGGAATCTTGTATTACATTTTCATATCTTAGATTTAAAAAGAAAAATTTTTATGAATTTCTAACTCGAAATAATTTGCAAATTTTCGTGATTTTTCCATATTTTGTCATTTTTTGAACTTTAAATGCTAATAAAAAAAAACTATTACTATGGATTTTTAATTTTTTTCATCTGCCTTTGAAGCAATATAATAGGAACCTTCTATTAAATTTTCAAGCTTTTTTAACCAACAAATAAAATTTTATTGGTATTTATAGAATAAAAAACTAAAAAAAATGGAAACTGAAAATGTCCGTAAAGAGCTCAAAATAAATCAAAATATTTTGAAAATGTTATGGTTTATAGAAAATGCAAACATAAACGTTCAGTCAAAATTTTATGCACATACGGTCATTTGTTTTAGAGTTGTACCAAAAACCAAAATCGATTTTCTCAAAAACAGATTTTGCGTAAAAATTCCCGTTTTTCCTTAATTTTTCTTTTGTTTTTCACATTGCATTTGAAATATACTGGAAGTTACTTTTGATCCCCAAAGTATCAACTAGATTCACTTTCCTATCAGAAAAGGTACTGTTGAAGAAAATCCAAGCACTTTTACTGTCCTAAAAGGTGATGACAGACACAAAAATAAAAAATAAAAAAACACACATCATTGTAAAATCAATACATTCATCGTTTCACTCAGAATCTAAAATAAATTAAAATAGGTAGTATAAAATGATAGAAAATTATTGTATTTTGTAATAGGTAATAACTAATAAAATAATATGAAGACCATAGTAGTCAATAAAATATAAAATATTATAATTATGTGGCATACAATTTTATAATTTGACAACAAAAAATAGTATACATGATACAAAAAAAAATTCATAATAAATAATAAGATTATAATGATAAGTGGCAAATTCAATGTTATAATTTATCAAAAAAAAAAAAAATAGTAAAAAAATTAGATAAAATATTATGTTTTGTCATAATAATTACTAATAGATTTTACAAAATCTAGTCTACTAATATTCTGATTTTTATATTTATTTATAAAATCTTCAATTTTGGCTTTTATATTTAAGTATGTGCAATTAGTAATATTTTTAAAATTTCGTTTACACTGCTTATAGCACTGTATATATTTGTTTTATTACAAAATACAATATCATATATAATTGCAAATATCAAAATTTAATTCTATAATTTTATACTACTTTACTTTATTTTTATCAATAATTTTATTTTATATTTGCTAATTTACCTCCCCTATTTTACGGGCTATATGTTGTAATCGTCTATATATTAACATATGAGGGCACCTGGTACATGCCCAAATTTTCAATCCTTAGCTATAAAAGTTGAACATTTTATACATTTTTAACTACAAAATAATTATTATGTTTTAAATTTGATACATTTTGTCGAAAATCGAACTTTAAATGCTTATAAAAAAATTTGAGCCTATGTATTTTTAATATTTTTCAACTGCTATTGTAATATTATATCAGGAGCCTTGTATTAAATTTTTACACTTTTTGGCCCAACAGATAAAATTTTATTGATATTTATAGAAAAAAAAACTAAAAAATTGAAAACTGACAATGTCCGTAAACAGCTCAAAATAAGTCAAAATGGAATGGTGTATTGAAAATGCTAGTATATACAATTAGTAGCTATATTAAGCTAGTTAACATTTCATGTACCTACGATTATTTGATTAAAGTTACACCAAAAACCAAAATTAATTTTCTCGAAAACAGATTTTGCGTAAAAATTCCCGTTTTTCCTTAATTTTTCTTTTGTTTTTCACGGCGCTTTTGAAAACTATTGGAAAAATATTACTTTTGACCCCCCCAAAGTACCAACTAGATTCACTTTCCTATCAGAAAAGATACTGTTGAAGAAAATCCAAGCACTTTTACTGTCCTAAAAGACACAAAAAAACATTAAAAATTAAAATAAAAAAAACACAACATTGTAAAATCGATACATTCATCGTTTCACTCAGAATCTAAAATGATGTCGGGTGACTTTTTGTCGTGGTTACATTAATATAAGATAATAGGGGCATTTTTGGTTTCAACGTTGGCACAACTAAATAATAAGTATATCCCGAGTATATCAAATTGTTGTTATCACGGTTCGTTCGGTAGGTTTTGAATTTTGATAGGTCCTATCGTCTCCCACTCTCATAATCTAATGTCGTGCTCATAACGTTCTATTTATAATATATTTTTTGATGTACAACTTATTGTTGGTGCCCCCTCGCCACTATTCACTCACACAACATAGTTGAACATTTGCGTTTACACCGTGACTGCGCTACCGTGGACTACTGACCGTCCTACTAAATATTTTTGGTTAGTGATTAGTTTATTTACCGTTGGAGTGCTTTGGCGTTTCGGCGTTACGCGTCAATTGCGTCATTGGTTGATAGTTTGTACTTTGGTATACTCACACTCACCCGCAGTCAGTACTCTGTAGTCATTCCCCGCTGGCGACCTTACTTCGTTTCGTCACCGTTGTCCGCTTGTCGATCGCCTGACGTCTTATTGACGAATTATACGTTTTTTCGGTGAGTACCAGCCCTCGATAATATAGTATAGTCTCAACCCCTAGCGCAAAAAATGTCAATGTCATTAAAAACTGTGACGTATAAGTGTAGATCATTAAAAGAACTATAGAATATAGATGTTGAATGTGTAAATGTGATGGGTGCTAAAATTATCGAACTTACTATTAGCGAGCCGTTTTTTCGGGCTGATAAATTTTGATGTGTCAACTAGAACGCCGATTTTTTAAACTAATAATGCAAACTGAATGGAAATTGTTTTTTTTTTATTTCTAAGAAAAAATTTTCCGAAGGACACCACAATTGGGAAAAAATTCTACATTTTCATAAAATATTTTTTTTTTTGACTTCATTAAATATTTTATAAACATTTTGATAATTTTATATCCTTTATTCATGTTTGCCTTTTGGAGGGAGGATCAGGTTGTGTCTAGTGTTCACTTTCGTCTATAAATAAGTTATTTTTTCGGAAAAAACTTTCAACGCCGAATCTTTGTATGTTGGTATTCCAACATTTACTATAAAAAAATATTAGGTACCCACCTAAAAATATTTGTATCATCTTCTAAACCAAAACTAAATTAAACACGTTTTTTAATATATGTGATTGATTAATGATTATTCAAAATTAAAATATTCATAATAAATAAACAATTATAGTTACACTTCGGAAATCTCAGTATTAAATACGATAAGTTACATAAAATAGTAAATTAAGAAATTGTTCGTCTAAAGTACGAATTGGGATATCTCAATAACTGTTTCTCTTTATTCGTGGTAAAAAGTACAATTTCAAAATTCAAATTAAACGTAATATTCTTTCACTTTTGTCAAAAATTCCGTTTCGGGAATAATTACCCATATCCAATATCCATCCAGTCACTACTCCACGAAATTAATGGTCTATTAACCATCTCATCTAAACTTTAAAAACTAGGTATTATTTCTTAGTAGGTACCTAACGAACAATTTATTACCTACCTAAACCATAGAACAAAATAATACGTAATAAACTAGGTACCTATATTTCTATAAGTTAAAACGATTAACGGCATACACTTAATATTTTTTTTATGGAAATATTATATTATACTTCCTTAATCCAGATATTGTCTAAACAGCGACATTGTGCTGTTGCCTGTTTGTGGTTTTTCCGATGTCATGTTTGAGACTTGGGACAGCCAACGCCCACGTATAATGATAATGATAATGATAATAATAATAATAGACAATACCTTATAGGTATCTACTGTCTACTATATTATAGCATATAGTATATACAACAGTATTAAGTTTTTTAATTTTCTTGTATATCAATTTCGTGGCTTCCTTACCTATTTAATTTGCTCAGTATAAGTGTAATAAAGTAGGTAGGTATTAGGTAACAAGATAAAAGATATTTTTTTTATATTTGTCCATGTAGACCGTATTTGTGTTAAGTAGGTATACAGAAAACTGAAAAATGAGCGGGGATGCTTATTCAGAACGTACATTTATCATGGTCAAGCCGGATGGCGTTCAACGCGGACTAGTCGGTAAGATAATTAAGCGCTTTGAAGAAAAAGGATTCAAATTGGTCGCAATGAAGTTCATGTGGGCAAGTACTCCTATAGTTTTTAGTTAAATAACAGTATTTATTATTTTCAATAGCTATTTAATGCTTGAAAGTAGACATGAAACTAAATAATAGACAAATACTACTTTTATACATTGTACATTAAATGTACAAATGGTATTTATGACTTTCAATGTATTACTTAGATAAATTAATAAATTAAATGTTGATGTTTTAGTAATAGTTTAACAAGTTCAAACTTGTGAGTAAGCATAATGTTATTGCAAATACCTTTTATGAATCCAGAATTTGAGTTTTTCCCTAAGATTAATGACTTGTGGGGTCCTTCAGCCCTATAGCTTAATTCAAAAATATCACAAACATTATAATTTTAGAACACTTATTTTTATATTTCCCATACCTAATATGTACTTAATTGGGAAAAACTTAAATTTTAAAGGTAGGTAATAAAATAATAATTATAACACAACCAACACAATTAATCCAAATAATAAAACAATTGATATAGACCTGCTCATACAATTCAACTTCAACAGAAAACAAATTATTATACTTATTCAAATTTCAAACAAATACAATTTTATACTTGTACCTATTTACATTTTTTTGAAAAACAAATTTTTAAATAATTGCTTACAGTAAATTATAGTGTTACCTAGTCTCAAATTTTGTCCATGTCTATAGATTATTAAATAATTTAACCTAGTCATTTAAAGCCATTTCAGACTGTAATAAGCATGGTAGTAAATAGTAATTGATAAAACACTTACAGAAGACATTTAGCAATTTTCTTTGATCAGACAAAAAAACTAATAAAGTCAAGTCTCAATCTCGAGGAAATTTGAGTTATGTAATTTTCAAGTTGTATATCTCAAATATAACTCAAAAACATTTCAAAGGACAAGACAAATTTGAGTTATTGAGACTATACTGAACTGTACTAAGAATTTTGATTTTATTGCAATTTTATAGTTTTTTTTATATTTATTAAAAATGACAAACAATTAATCTACTCTGCAGTGTATTTATTTATTTTAATGGAAAATACAATTTTTTGTTGTAGGATAAAATGTTGGGAAGGAGGTTAGAGCCCTACCACTGTGTACAATACTTTGGCAAATTTAAAATGTAAAAGATTGAATTCATATTTCTTATTTCTATTAATATACCTATGTATTTAAGTAGACCATCCCAAAAAAATTCATTAATATTTTTTTTAAATAATGTTACATTCATTTTTAGTTTCTTGGCAATACTAAATAAACTTTTTGTTTTTATGAAGCATATAAAACATTTAATTAATAATAGGACCTAGGTTGAAGTAGTTAAAAATAACTTTTGAATTGTCTTGCTTTTTTTAATGTTTAGAAGTATTAATTTCTTACATTTTCTTTTAAAAAATAATAAATATGTTTCATATAGCATACCTATATTAGGTTAAAATTAATATTATTAAATAACAGTAGTTAAATTTTAAATCAAGTTACTTATTAATCTTATTATTAATTTCAGGCATCTGAAGAATTGTTATCAAAACACTATGCTGATTTATCAAGCAGGCCATTTTTTCCAGGTCTTGTCAAATACATGGCTTCTGCACCAGTAGTGCCAATGGTTATTAGACACAACATTGTTTGCTTGGTTAAAATTTAAATAGTTAAGTTTTGTTGTATAGGTATGGGAAGGATTGGACGTTGTAAAAACTGGACGTTTCATTCTTGGTGCAACTGACCCAAAAAATTCAAATCCTGGTACAATTAGAGGTGATCTATGTGTTCAAGTTGGCCGGTAAATATTTTTGACATCTATAAGTTATAACAACTTTTGTTATTATTTAATAATTATTTTAAAACCATTAATATTATTAATAGCAACATAATTCATGGTTCGGATGCTGTAGAATCAGCCAACAAAGAAATTGCACTGTGGTTTTCGGAGAAAGAAGTGGTATCATGGTCAAGGTCTAGTGATTCTTGGTTATATGGAGAAAACTAAAATATAACTATTGATTTTTCGAGCTTATATTAACAGTTACTGGGTCATTAGATTAATTAGTTATAATTTGGTAGTAGAAATGTACTTACCTAATTATTATCAAAATTATTAAATAATTGATTCAATATGCCTTATGCTCATTTGCAATTCTTTAAAAAATGAATTAAATCTTTTATTTTGAAAATATTATTCTTATAAATATAATATCAATAAACATTTTACAATACTGAATATTAGTTTTTTTGTTTTTTCCTCATTTGATCTTCATCATTACTATCAGTTTTTTTATTTTTTCCTGCTAACCAAGATGTCATAAAAGTGCTGCTTTTGTTAACTCTGTAAATAAACAATAAATCTAGAATTACTTGTTGAAAGTATTAGAAAGTAAAGTTAAAAATATTTAATAATACAGATATTAAGCAATTTAGTTGCTTAGATCTTACTAATAGTGATTATAATAATATTATTTACTAGCCACACCCCTTTGCACAAGTTGGTCTCCGACTACCATTCTTATTTTGAATAGAGTATAGTTACATAGCTACAGTACTGCGTGCCTGGTATGCATTTTATTATTATTACATATTTTATAGTCAACACTCTTATGTTAAACAATAATACTAAATATGGGACACTTCTCATTAAGTTAGACTATATCTGGGCACATGACAATATTCATGCATTGCTGCTTTTATGTGCAATTTCTATCTATACACTCTTCCAAAAAAGAAGACACTAGGCGGCCACGAGAAAACCGGTTTTACTACGTAAATCTGGTGTCTTCTCTTTTGGAACAGGGTATAGTAAGTATAAGATTATGGCAATGTTCTAACATTTTTGATATGGATATCTATATCTTTAAATAAAAGTACACATACATTTTAGATATTGGCTTATTGCAATCCTCGCTTTTGTTACGTGAGTTGTTAACTATGCTTGACACTTCATACCACATCAGATTATCAATAGGGCGAAGCATAGAGATGGCTCGACTTTCAGACACCCTTCTGGTATCTAACCAATCCTAAGTATTTAAAATACGTTTAAAAAAGTAAAATCTCAAATTATACATGTTTAAATAATGTATTACTTTAATTACATGGACCAATATTAACCTCTATAAGCTGTTCATTATCTAAGACTGCAGGAATTCTGTGATGAAGTTGAGAAAATGTCTTGCTCGATTCCATTGTGATAACTGAATAGCTATAAACTTCACCATGGGGTGACTTCCATTTATTGTAAATACCAGCTAATTGAATTAGAGATGGTCCATTCCACCCAGATTGCTCTGTCCATTGAGCCGATTCCCAAGCATTTGTATCATAAACTGAAACCTCAATAAAAATATTTCTTATGAAATTAAGATTTCTAGTTATTTAATCCAAATGTATGGTGTATTGTCCGAACTAGGCATACAAATACCTTAAATACAGGCATACAGTATAAATCATAAAATATTACAAGGATGCCACATCAGCATGTGTTGTCTCCATCTTACAGCCACAGGTGCGCAACATACCAAATTAATGCTCAACAGACCACATTTAACTCTGTTAATTTAAAAAAATAATGTGAATTGACCTAATATGTAATTTGATGGTAAGAACATTATCTGTGTTGGTTTTTTACGATGGTTGAATTTTTTAGCAAGTAATGCGTATATAATATTGCATAAATTAAAAATGCTCATAACTCACTTAAAAACGGAATAATTGTAAAAAACTAACGTACGGACACAGATAATATTCTTAACATCAAATTTGATAATAGGTCGATTCCCTCTAATTTTTAAACTAACGGAGCTATACGTGATCTACTCAGTGTCATTTTCTGTTATGTACTTGTAAGACGGAAAAAACACATGCGGGTGTGGCGTCGTCTTATTGTAATAGTAAGATAGGACACACCATGAAAAAATAAATCAAATTTGAATCTAAAAACAGATAAGTAATATTTTTTTTTTAATTAAGCCCCCATCCAATAAATTATTTTGGTTAAAGCAGTGTTTGAAAGGTACGAGTCCCAAAAGGAACGGATTCTTGGAACAAATTCTTTTATAAAGAACGGCACAATGAACGAATTCCTTTATATAAAAAAAGAATGAGAAAATGAACTAGTTCTTTTTACAAGGAAAAATAACAAAATTGTTCGTTCCTTTCTAGTTCTAATAATTTACACAGATAAGTATGTAAATAATTGAAATTAAGATATATTTCTTTAATGTGTATAATGTATATTGCTAATTAGTGATCGTTATCGAGTATCCACGTTAAGACAATTGACATATGTTGGCCAACAATTTAATTTTGAAGAAAATGTCAAAATAGAATTATAAAATATGTACCTATTTGTATATATTAGAATCAAAAATTAAAGAAGTTTGCTTATGAAAAAAAAAAAAAAAACATTAATGATTAAATAAGAATTTTTATTTTATTTGGAACAAATTCCTTTTTATAAGGAACTTGCCAAACACTGGGTTAAAGTATGGTTCATTTCTGTAGTAGGTAAATATACAAAGAGTAGAGAGAGAAGGAGAATAAGAGATTTATATTTTAACTTTACACTTTGAATGATCTATTAATAACTCTTGTAAGTTACCTATTTATATTTTACCTGACAATGATTTAACTTTCACATTATACATAGAATAAATTATAACAATTAATAGTTATAACTTTTTAAGTACATTATTTGTTCATTGATTGAGTGTTGATTAAACACAAAAAAGCTATTGCTTAAATTCAATAGGTACTAACTCCATTTTTTTGTGGCATGTGTATAAAGTAAGGCTTTTTCTTTCCAACTCCTTCTGTAGTTTTCCATTCGTAGAAACCTTCACAAATTACAATACATCGTTTTCCATTAGTCAACGGTTCACTGTACAGTTTTGAATTTGTTACATTTTCTATTCGACAATTGTTTGTGCTTAATCCATGATTGTTAAAGTTTCCCTAAAAATGATATCTTAGTTTAATATTAAAAATAAAATGACAAAATATACAATGTTAATGATAACTATATCAGTTTTCAAAAGAGAACATACCGCTTTCGCGCATATCAAACGATTCGATTGGTGCATCAAGAACCACGTGATCACATTAATAATGGGAAGTTGGGGGAGGGGGTGCGTGTCACCGGACATAAATTGATCACCGACTGGTATGTTCTCTTTCGTAAGACGGGTATAATATTATTGAATATATTATATTATTATTGTTCAATATATTATACTCAATGCTAATATTTTATATTTAGTCACAAACGTATATATGTTTGTGTATTTAGTTAAATACCTTATGCCAGGGTGGTATCATACCCCATATCATAGGTGTCAATATCCTAGATGGGTAGCCTACAAATTCTTCGCCGGAAACAAGAATAGGAGTTACATCAGTAGGCGCTATGTTGTTGGACTGCTTAAATTCAAAGTTACCATTCATTTCATCGAGCCATTCTGGTTGACAATACAATGTGTCATTACGTTTTTTATAGCTCGTCGCTTTGCAATAAGTTTCACATCTCAAGTTACTAATAAAACACATAGAAGCTTACAATACAGTGTGATAAATCTTTAGTCAAGAACATCAAATTATTTAATATGTTTATATGATGGGGTTAAAACGGTTTGAAATCCATGGATACTCGCTTCAAAGATGGTTTGAGTTATTTTATGAATAAAAACAAAACCATCATATAACCGTATCAATATTTTTATGTTAGTCTTCAGTCAACATTAAGTATTTTAAATAACAAAAGTAAAATATATAGTTATATTCCAAACACTGATTTGAATTTACGGAAAGTAAAATAATTTTGAATTACGTTACGTAAATATATTTATGCAGTAATGTCGTGAATCATCATATCCCGCATTCGTAAAGAAAAATGATAAATGTATAAGTTTCTCACCAGGCAGTTCGGCCGCACATTTTCTTTTCACGATCAATTCTTTAATTCCAACACAAAACAATATTATGAGTACAATTTTCACCGCATAGGTAATATTAACTACTAAAAATAAACAACAATATTTAAATTATAAATAATAAAAGCTACCGCACTACCACACATTACTTTACAATACGATTCAAGAAATTGAAATTTGAAATATCTTAAAATATCTAATTAGTAATTCCGAGCATTCCTCAAATGTGTTATCGCTATTCATATTCAAAACTTGTAATATTTGCTATTTGGCGGTAATTTGATAACTGATTACTACAATTCCTAACCTCAAAAAAGTCTAATCAGCTGTATTTTCATCACCAAATATTGGGAGAACTGCTTATTGGGACAATAATTTTTTGGGAGAACTGAAACACACCCATATTTTGTCATGTGGGCAGGCCAGCAGCTGATCAGCGTGCTTGCTTAGTTGCGTGGGGGAAGTAGTTTGAGCACGCTTGGACTGGACATTTTTTTCTCATCATTATTATCTATATAAAATGTAAACACGAAACGTCATTGATAAGTGATAACACAATGGACGTAATAATAGTTTTTCACTATTTATAACACTAATATAATATTCTGGGTAATACTACTATATTTATCATTATATTATGTTATATTAATATTATAATTTATTATTCCATTTTTAATACATTCAACTATATATAGAATATTACTATTCGAATAGTCGGAACAGCAGACGCCGAGTCGCCAGTCAACAGTCAGCACTCAGCACTCCACTTAGCAGTCTGGTGAATCTGTTGATGGTAGCTTTGGCGCTGTGGCAACTGGCAGTCGTTTAGTGTGGTGTACAAACTACGAATTGTCGAACGTGAAAGGTAAAACTTCTAAACTAATTACTATTTTTAAAGCCATTTTATCCGCCATCGTCAACCGATTCCACGCGATTTGACACCAGGTGGTCTGTAGATTTTTGTAGAAGTCTGGAACACTCAAACCATCCGTCTTCGGAGGTACAATAATTGAATATTAGTCGGATGAAGTAGATGCTACTATTTTTATTTTATATCCAACCCCCACTCTTGTCCTGGATGGTTGGTGTGTGGGATGGTGAAGTTTCATCAATTTTAACATTGTGTATTTGATCAACCGTGTATGAGAGACGAGAGTTTAAGTTGGTTTAAGCGCCGATCAATGATATCCCCATGGAACATTTATTATTTCATATTATATTGTAGTCTACTAGTCCTCGTACATGCACGTGGTTGTGGACATACATACAATAATACATGATACTTGATTATAATAATTAATAATGATTTATTACCTATTACCCCGTAGTTTTGAAATGGATTTGATTATATCATAATTATTATCTACTCGCACCAAGTACCAACTAGTCTCACTTGTCTTTACCATGTATACTCGCCCCTATGACTAACATTGATAAACAAAATTTTAAAAGTATAAACCTCATCACTGTCATCAACAATCTTCATTACTCTACGTATAGTTCTGGTACTCAATGAGATTGGTTTCAACGTTTTTCCGCACCTATTCTACAGCTTACACATTAATTTTCGCTAATGTATTGAACCACATATTTTAAATTTTGCTAGGTAGTTGGCATTTTTGTTTGCCGTCAGAGATGCATTATTCAATACCCATATCAGTTATGTTTAACACCCCACACACAATCTGCAGTGGCGGACCCAGGGTTTAATTTTGGGTGGGAAAAAGTACAAAAATTGGCTCAACGTAGTGTAATACAAAAGGAAACTACAGTGATTGGGAGGAGGAAATGCCCCCTTTGCCTCCCCTCTGGATCTGCCATTAACAGTCTTACCTGGCTTATATTTTTTTGAAAATAAATAATATTACCATTTTGTTTACCAACTATTTTTAATTTAATTTTTGGATAATTAGGTTTAAAGCAGCAATCATGAAGTGTTCAGACTGTGGTTCCTTGAACCTCGATTCCAGTGATGGACCAACAGTATGCATGGATTGTGGTGGAGTCATGGACGAATCACATATTGTCTCTGAAGTCCAATTTGAAGAAACTGATCATGGATCTCGTGCCGTTGGACAGTTTTTATCATCTGATTCTCAAGCTGCAAATTTCCATAACTTTGGTAGCGCTTTCCACCATGGCATGAAGCAACCGTCTCGAGAAATGACTCAAGCCAAAGCTAGACGTGGTATACAAGTATTAAGCAACAGTCTCAACCTTAGTCCTCAAACCTTGGAAAACGCTTGCGTCTATTACAATATGGCATTGAAAAGACACTTTACTCGAGGCAGAAAGAATGCCTTAATCTATGCAGCATCTGTTTACATAGCATGCCGTATGGAAGGCACTATGCACATGCTATTAGATGTAGCTGATGCTAGTGAAGTTAATGCATTTGAACTAGGAAAAACATACCTGAGAATGATGCAAACATTGACTCTGACAGTGCCTAGTCTTGATCCCAGTATTTTCCTTATGCGTTTTGTTAATTCTCTGGATTTTGGTGATAAAACCCATATTGTGTATACGACAGCAATGCGATTACTGCAAAGAATGATGAGGGACTCAATTCATACAGGTAAATTTATTAATGTGGCCTGTTAACAGCTAGGTATTATTAATTTATCATTCATTATACAGCATCTACATATATTTGTAGCCATAGTAAGCCGCAGTACTTTACTCAGTTATACCGTAGTGTATAATTTTTTTACCAACATTTCATTTAAGAACTGCACCTTCAATACAAGCAGTTGCTTATAGAATACGTGCACATTTTGTGTATACCTACTTATAATTTGGGTTATTTTATGTTATTTTGCAAGTTCAATTCAATATCAAATCATGTCCATTATCTATGTCTAATCTCTTTTTTATATTTTAGGTAGAAGACCGTCCAGCTTATGTGGTGCAGCTTTATTGATTTCAGGGCGTATGCATGATTTTAACCGTACTACTGATGATATTATTAAAGTTGTTCACTGTCACCATGCCACTTTGAAGAAACGGTTATTGGAATTCAAAGACACACCATCTAGTATGTTGTCAATAGAAGAGTTTATGACTGTTGACTTGGAAGAAACTCACGATCCTCCATCCTATCGAGTAGCTCGTGCTAGAGATAAGGAGCGCATTGACAAGTTTTTTGAAGCAAACGATAGTGAAAAAGTGATCGATGAAGTAAAAACTGCGATTGAAAAAGAACTAAGTAAGAAAAAAAATACTACCGTTTTAGGTGTCAACTTGGTTGAAATTGCAGCAGCAGTATCCCCTGAACCAGGAAGCAGTTGTAAACCTGTCAATGTAGGGCCTTCGTTAGAAATTATGGGTTTATCTGAAAATAAACGGTCTTATGAAGAAGACGATGAAGAGGAATCAATGTGTGATGTTGTAATAGATGAAGATGAAATAGACTCTTATATTCTGTCTAAAGAAAGTCATCAAATCAAGAGAAATATGTGGATGAAAATGCATGGTACTGCTTTCAGAAAGATGCAATTGAGCAGGGAAGAAAGAGCTAAAAATCCAAAGGTAATCAGAGCTAAAGAAAAAAAAGCCAAAAATGCATTACGAACACCAGCAAAAACAGCGGCTGAAGCTGTAGAACGAGTTTTGAAAAAGAAAAAACTATCATCGAAAATCAACTATGATATACTTGACAATCTTGACAGTTTTGTTAATTCTGATTCCTCATCTTTACCTGGACTATAACTTATTTTATAATAAAATAAATTATGATTTAGATTTTGTTATATTTAGTTGCTATATAAATTAGACATGTAAATATAATTTTTTTAAGCATATACACATTTGTATATGATATAAAATAATGTACTCCAAAACCAAAAAAACTGATGAATTGATACTATCACAAGCTCTAATATTTTCTTTATAACAAGTATTTATAAAAAAAAAAGCTTTTACATTCTGTGACAAACTCAATTAGTTGTATTTTTATTAATTACTAAGCAATTATTTTTAATTTTTGAGATTATAACATTCATCATATTGTGTATTATATTAGGTATATTTTTACATTTTACAGTATATAAGACTAAATAAGCCCTAACCAAAAATTGTACCTATTTTTGTCCCTACCTTGACTTTAGGTCCAAATGACCACCAAAAATGTTCACACACAAAAAAGTCCAGATCTATTTGGGAATTAATTAGGGAAAAAAAAATGAAAATTTCTACGGACGAAGTAAAATTGGTTTAGATGCTATTGAAGAATAAATTAGCAGAAAAAATATAGGACAAACTCGTACCATATAAAATAGTTGACAAGATTTATGTATAAAATACAAGCTGACAAAATCTGTATATTAGATTTTTTGATATCTGTGAGTCATAGTGTAAGATAAAGTTGTGATTAACATGTTGATTGACAGTTGTTTTGTTCTACAGGTATCCCTTAAAGTCATTTTTTCATTACTGCTATAGTATTAATACCACTATACATCTATATGTTGATATACATCATGTCATAATTTATCAAAATCATTAAATGACTGCTATAGTAGTATAATTAACAATAATTGCAATAAAACGTAAAAATAAATCTTAAACTTAAATGCCGTATTTGAAGAGTGTGGGGAATTGGAGATACAAAACCCCCTACCTCCAAACCCGTAAACTTTTTTATATTTAATGAATTTAGTTTATGAAACTAAAATAATTATAATAATAAATTTACCCTTTTTCCTTAATAATATGATAATTGATAGCTTTGTATTACCTATGTTTGTATTGTTAAACGCGTAGGTATGCTTTATTGGCGTTATTGCCTTATTCATATTATATACCCTAATATATTATAATCGTGCGAGTACGAATTTTGTTGACATTTATTTTGCCATTATTAATAAATAGGTAAAAGTACCAATAATGTAACCATATTTTATGGACAGATGCCGATAACTCATTGAAGACGCATGCCAGTATTGCCGTTTTTACATGAAATATGAATTCGGCTATTAAAGGCTGGACCGCACTAAATGGGTCACTATGTATGGGACATTATTCAGGTCAATATTATGTAACATAAAAATTGCGGACGCGAGTTTCGTTGTCATAATAGTATAATACTAATTGCGTACAGAGCTTTTTTTAAATAAAAACCTCGTGAGTTGTGGACACAAATATACTTCACCCCTTTTTCAGGACTTAGGATAAGCTACCAAAAAATTGCTAGTTGGGGTTAAAAATATTTGTGTCTTGCAAAAAAGCAAGTTTTTAAAATTTTGTTAAATTATTTAAAGTTTTAATTTTGTGGCATTTTTCATTATGCGATGAAAACGGAACTTGAAACCATCAATCACACGTAACTCGTTAAGTTTTTCACTATACATTTTTATACAGAAAATAAACGAACAGAAAGACGACAGAGTATGGTTGTCGATAAAAACTGATTAAACATGGCCAGTGATTTCAAAAGCAACGGCACAATCTTAATCGTTAATATCAAACAGACATTACTAATTTCCCAACGTCCACAATCGCTATATCAAAAATAATAATAGGACATTTATTTTGTCCGCAATTCGTATGTTACCTTTTTAGATTTCGTCCGCAACTCACATGGTTTTTGTCACTTTGTCCGCAATTCGGCAACACCGACTAATATATGTAGTTCTATTATATATATATAAAATTATAAAAATATGTATAGAAATGTAAAAGATATAATAAGAAAAGATACAGGTTACCTATCACTAATATAATTTCTCAACAAATCCAATAAAATAAAATAAAATTTTACAACATAGGTATTTAAGTATATTAGTTTATACTTAATAGTTGGTAAGTAGAAGGAATATTAGTATAATATGTATCTTAACCAGGGACGCCCGGAGGGAGGGGCCAGTGGGGGCCATTGCCCCCCCTGAGATTTTCGTGTCACTTACGAAATTGGAAGTTTTTTTACATAAAGTTGATCTTGAGCGACTATTCGACAATCCTTGTATCTAACAAGTCATATAGTAGGTATTTAATCGCAATAAAAGACATTACGATTATTTTCAATACTTTTGGCTGGTAAGGCGTAATTGGCGAAATCGTGTATGAAAAACATAATATTATAATACATATATTACAACAGCAAAACTAGACAACGTAGCTATGAAATGCTTACTGCAATCACTACTCCAACATTTGTTGTAATATTATCAATCATGGCAAAATATTCTGCGAAATTTGAAACTGTATCAACACTTCTTCAAGCGGTAGATGTTGACCTGCAAGAAGCTACAAAGCATATTCAAGACCTTTTATCAATGTTAGAAATAGACCGTAATAATTGTGAGAATCGGTTCAATACAATATTTAATGAAGTAAAATTAGTTGCTTCTAAAATAGATTTGGAGTTAAAGTTACCACGGCGTAGTATTAAACAAGTACATCGTGAAAACTATCCAACTAATGATGTTGAGATATATTTTAGACAATCATTATTTATACCATACTTGGAATCAATTATAATGTCTCTAAAAGATAGATTTTCAGATGAAAAATTAAAAATATTTACATTATACAACCTACACCCAAAAAAAATGAAACTAATGAGCGACCAAAAATTCATAGAAAGTATTGAAGTTATTTGTACACTTTATGGTTCACTTCTAGACAATTTTAAAGAACAAGCATTGTCATGGTATGATCTATGGAAAAATAAAGAAATCGAACCCACCATGAAATTAATTGATATTCTCGATTACGCCACATATTACCCAGCGGTATGCCAAGCTATACAAATTGCAATTACTTTACCTGTAACTTCCTGCTCAGTA
>NC_042494.1:105421376-105452474 GCF_005508785.2 Acyrthosiphon pisum
AAAATTCCAAGACAACGACGTGTGTTACTAGCCATCTAGTATGTTTATCGTTCTCGTCAGCCCGCAGCATTAAATTTCGAGCGTAAGTGTAATGCTGGTTGTTATTGAGAATTCTCGATGATCGAGGGGGATAACTCCCATATTATATTTTGTGTAAACAACTAAATATTAATAATAATAATAATACCTATCCCCAGTTCCTAGATATGAGTCTAGATAATAATATAGTCATGTCATATAAACACGTATAAACATATTCTGACATTCTGTCGAGATTTACAATATTTGATCATTTGTTTTTTAGAAAAAAAATAGAACAAAATTTAATGCATTATAGAATATACTTAATTATAAATTGTTATAAATATTGAAAAAAAATTCATGGGGGGGGGAAATCCCCCATATAAATATCCCCCTCATCCCCCCCGTTTGACCGCCACTGTCATAGACATATTAGGTATCATTTGTACACAAATCTATATGACTCAAATAATACTAGTTTGAATTTTGATGTATCTACATCAAGACTTATACCAGTATAATATTATATATCTGTGATTATCTATGCTGAATGCTTATAATATAGACTATTGAATACCTAGGTATTTAATATTTGAGTATAATAATAATATTACGTAAATATGATCATGGTATAGACGTCGCGTATAGTATACAGTATATAATTATTATTCTTTATTAGAATTTAGAAGTGATATTTACTATTTAGCATGTTTCTATATAGTATCACTAGTCACTACCTACATTTTTTAAATAATGTAGTGTAATTTTCTTGATAAAATTATAATATAGGTATTTTATTATTATCATTTTGTTATTATTATTATTATTATTATTATTATTATTATTATTAATATTGTTATCAATAATATTTGTATCTTGTAGTCTTGAATTCTGTGTCTCTGTGACCAGGTTTTATAATTATTTTAACTATGTCTTGAGTTTTTTAACAAATTCTGTAAACAATGAATTTAATCATAATAAAGTATTTATTAAAAGTTGTGTTTATAGTTTTTGGAGTTCAAACTGTGTTTGTCCTCTGTGACAAACCAGTTTGCCCAGGAAATCATGAAGCTAATAAACAGTGAGTAAATAATGAAGAGTGAAGACAGTGTTCATAATTTATAGTAATATAAATATTTTATGCATAACAGATTTATATTCATAAGTACTTTGGATGGAAAACTTACAGCATTAAATACTGCTAACGGTGGAACAGAAGCTTGGAAATTATCAACTGAGCCAGGAGCATTGTTATCTTCTACTATTGGCCAACCAGAGGTAAAAAAAAAAGAATGGATTAATAAACAAGTAAAATGATTTATTATATGTGTAAAAACATAATATAATAAGATAATATATTATATTATAATACATAACATAATTAGATAGTGAACAATTTAATAGTATGCCATACTATGCGGTAGATTAATATAATTTCTACTAAATAAATGAAAATTATAAACGCCTGAATATAATATTTTATTAATTTAATATCCTTTGATTTGAAGTTATCAAATAATGGCCTTTGGGTGCGAATGATTCCATCATTGAGTGGCAGTTTGTACACATTTGATGGTGAAAATCTTGATCGTCTACCATTTACAGTCGATTCTTTATTAAAGTCATATTTTCCATATTATGATGGTTTAGCAATGTCTGGTATGTTTTTTTTTTTTTAGATACCTATATTTAATAAATATATTAATTTAACTATATACTTCTGTTAAATATTAAAGGTGGAAAGATAAGTCGAACATATGGTGTTGATATGAGCACTGGTCAATTATTATATAAATGTGATATGGATCAGTGTAATAATTTTCCAAGTAATAGTTTCACGAGCATAGATGGAAATATTTTGATTTTACAGACACAAACACAAACTGTCCGAGCATCAGACACACTTACTGGAATTGAAAGGTAGAGTTTTAGTTTTAATTTAAAATTAACTTAAGGCAATTTTGTGAATTACAGTATAATATTTATTTTCTCTTTAAGTTAACTTCTGCTGGATCTTACTTATTAATAGTGCCTGTGCTAAAAATTATTAATATTAATTGCATAGAACACATTTTCTTTTTGGATAGAATTGTAATTATTTATAGACTTAGTGGTGTCAAAATATTAAATCATTGAGGTGGAAAATATTTTTAGATTTCCACTTACACAAAAACCATATTTGCTGTATAATAAAAGAAAGAAGAAAATGTATTCACAATAATATGTATGCATGTAGTATACTTGAAATTTGAATAATATTTAGTAAAGTTTCCCACAAAGACTACTGAGATATTAAATATTTGTTCTATTTGAAATTCATGTTTGGCGCCACTTATATGACATAGAGATTAACATAGTGGGTTTACCAACATTGCTTATATTCTTAATTTATTGTCAGTTGTAGTACAATTATATTTTGAAGAATTTATATTTTTAAATGTTTTAGGTGGAATTTTAGTGTTGGGTTACATGACATAAAAGTAATTATGGATTTAAATAATAATTGTCATACTACAAATCCTAGTATCAAACTTGATTTTAAAATAAATATTCCTAATGGAGTTGTAACAGCCGTAGCGTTTGACCGGCCTCAAGAAGTTGTTTGGACTCACAAAGTATTTTATTTTATATATTTTAACTAATTCATATTAATGTAAAATTTAAATTTTAGTCGGAGTCTCCCATTGTAAATGTTTGGAAGTTTGAACATGGGAAAGTTGAATCAATTGATTTATTTAAACCCGATCACAATTTGAATTCTATAGATCCTGTAATTTATCTTGGAATGCATAAGAAACAAGTACAATAATTTATATAAACTTAATAGATTATAACTGTATTGATTATTAGATACTAAAATTGGGTTGTACAAATGTATATTAAAGTTTAATGTATTAATTTCTTTAACAGTATCTTAAACATCAAATAACAAAGTCAGTGGCGCAACTAGAGTTGAAGTCTTGGAGGTGCTAAAATTATGAATTGTTTGCATACTCCCAATGTTATACTTGCTAATATTTAGCTTAATATTCTGTTACTAATTATTATATTTACAATGTCATTGTTAGGAAAACAAATTAAACAAATATTCTAGTCTAGGCTGTATTTGAACATTTTGCACCCACAAAAAAAATTATTTCTTAAAATGTAGAGTACCTACTATTTTGTGGCATAAATTCGGTTAGATTTAAATTTTTTTTGGAAACCTTTGTACTTCAATGAGTTAAGAACAGTCAGTTATGCAAACAGAATTTATTGGTCAGACTTAGTTTCAAAGTTATAAACTTTTGTGTATAAGTCCATGAGTTTGTGAATTTCGGGGTTTTTTTTTTTATTAAATTTCTTAATTAATAATAAAATATACAGTCAGTACAATAGGTAATTTCTGATTCCACCAAAATGAAAAGTATGAAAAAACTCTCATTTACTAAATAAAAAAATAAAAAGTGTTATTCTTGGTATTTACTTAATAACAAGTTTTTGATGTTTTGAAGTTTTTTAACCTTAACTTCTATAGAAAATTTGACAGACTTTTTTAAAGTACCTACCATCATTAAGCATGTATAACACACATTTAAAAAAAAAATCACAAAAATCGCTTTGGGGCTAAACTGCATTCCTTTCAATATTTCATATTTTCATTTATTAGTTATCTCTTAAATCTCTTGGAAAACCAATGTTAAATAAAAATATTATTATTATAGTTTTTATAAAAAAAAAGTATAAGTAAAACAAAAATGAATAAAATGATTTCTTTATAAGTCCTTAATTTTTGTATCTTATTGTAAAAAAAGAATATTGCACATATTAATTTGAAAGAATCTAGTACCATTGGTATCCGAGTAGTTGTGGTTTATACTCATATTATAAAAATAAATTACAAACTGAAAAAAATTTATTATTTATTTTAATGGCATTTTTTCCGATATAAATTTTATTAATAATCATAATCTAGGTACATTTATAACTTTCTCCTAGATTGGAGATTAGAAAATATAGTAAATGCAACCTGCATTAATTTATACAAGTTAGGAAATTCTTCTTTATTTATAAAATTTTTTAGACTGAGCGGAGCGAGGGAGCTATTGTTTTTACAATGGTGTTTATTTATTTTTTTTCTTATTATATCATGGATACAAAATTTCTTCCAGAAGGAGTGTTTCGATTTCAACATATAGTACCTTATCTTTTAGCAAATTGGACCAAGATGGTACTTTAGAGAGGTCATTTTTCGATTTTCTCAATAGTTATTTAATGCCACTGGAAAAACCACCGAAAAATTACGAAAAAAAGCTAAAAATGGGATTTTAATTTCTAACTCTTGTTTATCACCATAGAAACGAATAAAAAATTGTAATATTTTAATATTAGTTCAACTTGATTACCTACTTGATAAAATAAATAATAACAATATAAAATATCCAGACTGACAAACCGTCTCCGCTCAGAATCGTTTTTCTTATACAATGATACTATATCATTGAATTCAAATTTAATACAACCATTATACAATGACCCACTTGTAATCTACTGTACAGCAGAACGACATCCACTTACCTGCTTTTTAATGTTATTTGTACTATTTTTTAAACATTTTTTTCCTACAAGCATTACTGTTTTCAAAAATAGCATGTTAGAATTTGTTACATTCTAAAATCATGGAATATTATAGATTTTTTTAAATTTTAAATTGTAAAAACTATATTAACTTGAAATTAATTTAATTAAACAATTATTTGAAATAACAACAACACGTATGTTGGGGTGTGCTCCTCCCTCCCTTCAGCGCCTCCTAGCTCCCCGTGGTTGCACCACTGAACCAGGTACTAAAACTGGTTTAATTAGAGAAAAATTTATTAAATAGTTGTGCAATCTAAAATTAGTATAGTAATATAGCTTATGATTTTACTTAATTATTATACATTTACTATACTTTATACAGTTGTATATTCAAGAAAATGATAAAGTATTTGCAGTTAATCCAATTTCATATCTAAAATCGCTTCTTCTTGAAGGGAATGAAATTAATAAATCTAGAATACCATGGAAACCTATACCAGTTTCTAGTAAGTGTTAAAATAAAAAAAGGTGACAACTGCATTGTAAAATGTATTAAAATATTCAGATTTTGATTTTTTGATTTTCTACATTTTTTAATGCATACCTATTTGATTAATTTTATTCTTTTTCAATTTGCCATTTAAAATAATAACCATTTGTTATAATATTACGCTTAGGGTTACATTGAACTTAATTATTTTAATTTTAAGTATCAGCCTATAACATATACTTAATAATGTGAACTTAAAATCTATATTTTTAACTCAAAAATAAATATTTCAAACTAACAGTTTTTTGATAAGAGAGTATTGGTATGTTATATACCTATATTGTACAAGTTTAAATAATAATAAATCTCCCCAAACAAACTTCCCATTCATTCTCAGATAGTGAATACAATTTCCCAATTTATGAGTGATTCTTTTATTATTTCTCACTATTTCAAACATTTTTGAAAACATTTTTTTAGATCAATTTAAGTCAATAAAAAAACAAAAATTAACTAAAAAGAAAAAAAATATTTATTTATACTTGTTATACTTGTTATACTACATATACATATTATTTATGTGTTATATATTTTAATATAACCAAATTTATATTTTTTACTATAAATTGTGTAAGCCTAATATATGATATTATTTAAGTTATAGAAATTATACTATAAAATAAATAAAATCCCCTCTCATCATTGGCTATTAATTTTCACCGCTATCATAAAGTGTTCCTTCATGGGTTTACACTTAGAATGACTTATGTATAAATTGATTGTGTCAACCATATATGCCTCCATGATTCCCTAGGGCCTAGATAAAATAGTCTTACCTTTAAATTTTATAAAATGTAAATTAACTCTAACTTTAGAAATTACAGAATAAAATGTATTATGCACTTGTACAAAACAGCTGTTTAGAGTTATGGCCAAACTTTACAGTCACATGATAAATTTTTATGCTCTATGTCCCTGTGTAAAGCAGTTTTACTTCAATAATCTATAGACTTTTTTCTTCTTGGGAGAGATTTAGTCCGTCTTAAGTCTATACGCCTACATGATAAAAATAGAGAGATTTTTGTCTGGGGAGATTATATATTTAAAACAATTTTATCTTAATTTAGATTAAATTTTAATTAATTATATCATATTTACTTAACAATTTTGTTTCTAAGATCATATTATTGAAGAGTAAAGACACTAATGCATAATATTGTTTCTAAATAAACATTATAACATATTTGTACATTTTTAGAGCATAACTTCTTTTAATTCTAATAAAAACCCAAAACCAGGAGTAAAACCAAGTAATAAATAAATACATGTTTAAAAATAATAAAAATACTTTTAATAAATATCTTATCATTGGAAGAATTGATAATAATTAGAAAATATAACAAATAATAATTATTACCGTTATTGGTATTGAAATATTATAATGTAAATTAAATCACTGATTGTGCCAAATAACAAGAGGTTATGAAATTTTTTTGAGTGAAAATGCAAACTTAATGTTTAATTGTTATTACTTAAAAGGTCAATTAATTTCAAAAAGTCCTTCGGCTTTACAAACTACTGATGATGTATCTAAGACTACAGCTATAGCAGTACTATATGCATCAGAGTACATCAATGGTAATATTTTTAGATTTTGTGTACATCTTGTATATTTACTATTAATTTTTTCTTAGGTAATGGTTTTTATCTTAATGGTCCTCAAAAAACAAAAAGATTAATAGATGGAAAGAAATATAAAAGTTTTAATAGTGAAAATGAAAATGAAACTGAAAATAATCACGAAAGTATTATTCAATATGAAGAAGGCCTTGAAATGCCAGTTGAAATAATTATTGTTTCGCTATGGTATTGGTGGAAAGAAGTATTATTTATAAGTGTTATTACAGCCATTTTGATAAACATCTTTATTCCGTCACGTTTAGCACGAATAATTACTTTTATACACAACCGTTCAGTAAGTTCAATTACTATTTACCTAAAATATATACAGAGGTTTTTAATTTATAAAATAAATAACTGTAATTTATATCATCAGAAAAAAAATGAAGGTGTTGAAAAAATTGTAGAACCGATTGAAAACAATATTGATTGTTGTAAAGACTCTGGTATTGAATTTTCATCAGACAATATTGTTCAAAAACAATTACATCCAATAGTAGAATTTAAATCACGATATTTACAAGATTTTGAACCAATCCATTGTTTAGGAAAAGGAGGTTTTGGGATTGTATTTGAGGCTAGAAATAAGATTGATGACTGCCACTATGCAATTAAAAGGATACCTTTACCATCAAAGTAAGATGATAGTGTTATAGAAGTTTACAGAATACTATAATAAATTTTAATTAATAAACTACACTGTAGTTTATGAAAATAAACTTATAGTAATTAATAATAAATATTAAATACTCAATACTGTGTGTACATAAAATATTTTTATAATTTTATTTATTTATATTAGAGAAGAATCTAGAAATCGTGTACTTCGTGAAGTTAAAGCATTAGCAAAGTTAGATCATCAACATATTGTACGTTATTTCAATACTTGGCTTGAAGAACCACCAAGTGGCTGGCAAGAAAAACATGATGATGATTGGTTGCAAAAGTCTGGGTAAATAAATTTGCAAACCAAAAAGCATATGAATTTTCTGTGGGTAATAGATCCAAGAAACCCTAAATTAGGCCCATCAAGGCTAATCACAATAGGTAATCAATTAGTGAGTCAGTTGAATAGCCCATACTACTGTATTTGACATATAGTTCCAAAGACTGAAAATCCAGAATTTCTTATGGAAAATTAATAAATCATAGTGTACCTAGTACTATTAACACTTAGGCCTAATAGTTATTATCATTTCTATTTGGTATCATACAAAAAATAAACAAAATATAATAATATTTAAATATATAATAGCCTAGTTTTATACTTAATATTAATTAAATAGTTTGAAATTAATATTTTTGATTAAAAAAGTCATATACTTGTGTTATAATTTTATGTTTGTTTTCTAGTGATATGGACATGAATAGTAATCTAACAATGAGTGAAAAACAAGTTACTAATGTTTGTCAAAATAAACATCATGTTCGAGCAAAAAGTTTGTCAACATGGATAACGCTTCCAGAAAGCAGTGAAGAATTATCTGATATTTTAAATAACCCTCATGCATTACGGTCATATAATGATAAAAGTGATTCGTCTTTTATTGTGTTTGAAAGTCAAATAAGTGACACCAATACAAAAGATTGCATATTAGATATAAGTTCTGACAACTTAACTAAAGCTAGTAAACGGCGGAGGTATAAATCTGAGTGTGATACAACAAGCAATGCTCATAGTGAGCGAAAGGCAACTAGACATTACTTATACATACAAATGCAACTTTGTCATAAAAATAGTTTAAGAGAATGGCTGAAAGATAATACTAAAAATCGAGATATGAAGTATATTTTAAATATTTTTAGCCAAATTATACAAGCTGTTGAATATGTTCATTTGCAAGGATTAATACATAGGGACTTAAAAGTATGAACAATAATTAATTATTATAGTTATTAGTTATTACATTTTGTTTATAATTTACTATTAAATAAGGGTATAATTGTATATGAAATTGAGGATTGTAAACAGTTTAAGGTTAATTTCTTTATTCATTAATTTTTCTGTTGAAATATTTTACTATTCTGCAATAAGATTTTTTTCAATTAAATCAATGTAAATCAATTTAGGCGCCTACCTACACTTCGTGCCACGAGAGAAGTAACCTGTGTCCCGACCAAATTGCGGTCAAATCCACTCATCCCCTACCTATTTGACATTTCGACGTTGCACGACCACGACCGTCAACGGTTGGCAACGTTATATAGTAATACTATTAGTATGTATAATGTTAGTAAAAACTTGGGAAGTGAGGGAAACAGGGCCTCGGAACAGTTTCTGCCGTCAGTCTGCATGCGTGTAGTGGGTTACTTCTCTCATGGCACGGAGTATAAATAATATTATTCCATCTACTCATTATACCTTATTTAAAATGTTTATATTTATATTTATTTTATCCATATCTGAGACTTCATATTTTAGACATTTTTATAGTTCAATAATTTAATGGGATAACTAAAAATAATTTTATTTGGTATGGTGGTCAAAATCAAGTATACTCTTTTTTTTTATTTTAAATCTTTACTTTAGTTACCTTTACTATATTACTTTAGTAATTTATTATAATTTATTGTATTTTAGCCTTCAAATATATTCTTTTCATTAGATGGCCAAATCAAAATAGGTGATTTTGGTTTAGTTACAGAAATGATAGAATCTAGTGAAGGGATCACTATACACGAAAATAAAAAAAAATGGTTAAATGAACAACACACTGACAGAGTTGGTACCCAGTTGTATATGAGTCCAGAACAGGTAAACAATCTAAAATAATGTATAAATTTAGTGATACCTAATTATTTTGAAAATAATATTACAGATATCTGGAACGTCATATAATTATAAAGTAGACATATACTCCCTTGGAGTTATATTTTTTGAATTGCTCAATCCTTTTACTACTGAAATGGAAAGGTACCAAACATTAACTCAACTTAGAAATAATATATTTCCTCCTCATTTTTTGAAAAAATTTAAAAAAGAAGTAAGTGAATACATTTTAAATAAAATAAAAATATATTTATTACTAAATTTTGTTTTAGTACGATTTGTTATGCCTAATGTTATCACCAGATCCAACATTACGCCCAACTGCATTTGACATTAGAGCTATACTGCCGTTGAGTTTCACTGATTCAAATTTAGATCCTACTATAACTAACAGCACTTATGAGTTGGAACTACATAACAAAAAAGTAGTACTATAAAAGTGTTAAAATAACTAATAACAATGTATTAATATGTGTATATAATTTATTTTGGTAAAATATTTTTGCCATTAACTAATATGAAAATTAATCATATATCATGTTAGTTACGTGAATTAATTATTTTTAAAAGTTTATTATTATAATTTACATTTAATTATTATTGATAATTACTATTATTTAATTTTAAAGACTGTAAAAACATTTTAATAATCTAAAAATTACTTTTAAAATAATATTGATAAAAGACCTATTATTCGTTGTATTATGATTGTAATATAATTTTTAAAGCTACATTTATTTTTAATATTAATAAATTATTAATTAGTTCTGGTTATAAATTCTCCCTAAATATCCACATGTTTTGACCTAATTACACCTAAATAATCAAACATCCTACATAGTAAAACTAAAATGTTCCATACTCAAATATTCAACACAGTGATCAAGATATTCTTATTTCCCTATTTCATGTAAAGATTCTACCATCATCTTAATCTTAAAACCTGAAATTGCCTTTCCTTAAACAGGCAATCGCCTTCCAATTATCTCGATCATTAGTATTTGAAAAACTCCAATTAAATTGTGTCTTACCTATAATTGACGATGCAAATGTCTTATTTATCTCCTACCATCTCAAAAGCTCTATTATAAGTCTTTAATGATTCCCTACACAATTATTAAAAAAAAATTAATGTCACTATCTAAATTATAATACAAGTGTTTCAATAACTGACTATTTTACCATTCATTCTTATGCACTATTATCACTCAACGATCATCAGGAACTATCTCAGTCAAAAAAAAAAAAAGATTAAAAAACAGTGGTGTCATGACTCATGACCTGTTTATCTAAATATCCAATAATATTAACAAATAAATAAATTAAAATAATTTGAAATATATATATATTATTATTTATTATACACAATGTAAATATTCAGTGGCTCTGAGAAGGTGGGCAGAGGTGGACATTGGCCCCTTTCATACTCCTTGTATGTATATTATACATTTAATGATGTATTCATTTTTTATTTTATTAATTTATAAAAGCTTTATTACAATTGTAGTGTTAGTTCTTATTTTCTTATTTTATTTTATAATTTACAAATATTACACCTCTTAATAATGTGTTCATTTTCAAATCTAAAATAAAATATTGATAAAATAAAAATACATTTTAAACTACAAAATAGTTTGTAAATTTTGATGAATTTATTTATTTATTTATTAATTTTAACTTTGAATACTTATAAAAAAATTATGAATGTATTTTTGATATTTTTTATCTACTGTAAAAACAACATGAGGAACCTCAACTTATATTTCAAGGTTATTACTACAAACAAAAATTGTATTATATATAAATAGAAAATTTTGCCATGTATTAAAAAATTTGTAGCTGTTAATGAACGTGTATGTTACATTCATGTAGCAGGACACAAATTTGACTTAATTTTAATTAACTGCTACGCACCAACCGAGGAAAAAGATGAAGAGGAGAAAAGTGCCTTTTGTGAAGAGGTAGAAAGATTATATAGCTCCTTACCAAGATATTGTATCAAACTCTTGGCCATTAGACCAACCATTGGAATAGAAAGCCTGTATTATACATCCAATGATAATGGAAGCAAATTAATCAATTTTGCAATCTCCAGGGAGCTAGTCATAAGTAGCACATATTTCCCGAGGAAAAACATATACAAGCATACGTGGTTAGCCCCGGAAGAGTAAAAACTCAGATTGATCATGTCATTACAGACAAACATCATCAGTCAAGCATTACAAATGTGAGAACATACAGGGGTGCGGATGGAGACTTCAACCACTATCTGGTAGTAGCAAAATTCTCTCTCAAGCTTTCAGCTAAATGGAAAAAACACCAACAAAAAAGTAAGAATACTAAATTAGACAGAGACAAGAACAAGAGTGATGCTGAAATGAAAGCATTTAAATGAAAAGTAACTATAGAACTCGCTAAACATAATACATCACAACCTGAAACTGGAAGAACCTCAACCTCAACTTGTGAAAAAATCAAAGACTTGCTAACAAAAGCAGTGGAAAGCTTAAGGGTAGGAAAAACAAGAAGGAAAAACCACTAATTCAACGATGAATGCCAAGAAGCGATTAAAAAACGCCAAAAAGCAATAACAATCATGACACAAGACCCTACCAATGATAATGTAGAAAACTATAAAAGATTACGTAATGCAGCAAATAAAATAATAAAACTACAGAAAAGAATTGCTGAGGACAGGAAGTTAGAAGAAATAGAAATGTACAAAAAAGACCCAAAATTATTTTTTGAAAAGTGTAAATCCTTTAAGGAAGGATTTAAAGCACGGACGACTATTATGAATGATGGAAACGGCAATCTGGTTTCTGACCCCAAGATGATTGAAGAAAACTTCAAAGAGTACTTTGACAATCTACTTAACGACAGCGCAGAACAAAATACCAGTTCACTAGAAAAACTAGTGTACCAAACGGCCGAACTAGAATTACCCGAGTCCAGAATGGACGAAATTGAACTAATAGTAAAATCCTTAAAAAATAACAAATGTCCAGGGGAAAATAATATCAATTCGGAACTGCTCAAAATTGCAGGAAAAGACCTTTTAAAAATCCTTCATCACCTTATTTCAAGTATATGGAATTGTGAAAAAATAGAAAATTACTGGAACACTTTGAGTCTAAAGCTGAGCTAACTACAAGTACTCTTAATTTGTTAAAAAATAGTGAAAAAATGGGACTCAGAGTTAATGAAATTAAAATAAAATATATGATTGTTACAAGAAAGCCGACAGTAATGCAAAGTCTCAGGGTTAGACAATAGTATAATACTTATTTGAACAAGTTGAAGAATAAACCAAAGAAATGACATGCACAATGAAGTTAAGCTGAGGCTTGCTTCGGTAAATAGAGGATATCACACAATGAGAAGCATGTTGTCATCAAGGTTACTATCAAGAGAAACTAAAACGAAGCTGTATATAGCCTACCTACGCCCTATTGCGATGTACGCTTGTGAGACCTGGTCGACAACAAGAGGCGATGAACTAAAACTTTTAATATTCGAGAGGAAAATATTAAGGAAGATAATATTATTGTACCCTGAGTCAGGAAGTTATGAAAGAAAAAAAAATGAGGACATCGAAAGTATTTTCAATAAACCAAACATACAAGCATGTCTGAAAGCTAAAAGGCTAGAGTAGACTGGCCACGTATGGAGGGAAAAAGATAAGGTAATTCATAAAGTCCTAATCAATAAACCCAAGGGATGGCACCGTCAGCGATGGCTCGATAGAGTAAGGGCCAGTTGCACTGTCTCTGATTAAAGTTAACCGGAGTTTAATTGGCCGAATTTGCCCGGTTAAATATTTGTTATCAGCTGATTGAGCTTAATCGAAGTTTAACTGTAGACGGTGCAACTGGCTCTTAACAAAGATCTGGAAAGCTTGGGAACGACAAAAATTTAGGATGCGGATGATCGGGAACTGTGGGGGTCGGAGGAACGTAGTAAAAGCGGCAAACTGCCTTCATGGCCTGTAAGCATAAAAAAAATAAAAAGTATACAATTTAAAATATCTGTAAATAGCACAAAATATTTTTTGCATCGATTATTTATAGAAAACACTAGTATAAATTATAAATATTTGGTAGTAACTTAAAATCTGTATTTTTTTTTATATTTGAAGTGAAAAAAAAAATGTTAACAATAATCGAGTTTGAGTATAAAAATTTCAATTTTCCTTAATTTTTACGTTTTTTAATTGAGGATTTTTTTTTTAATAAAAATGACAAATTTTACGTTTAATTTTTAGTGTAGCCGTATATTTATCATTATTTTATAATATATTGAAAACTAACATTTCCATAACGTGAATCTCATACGCGCTATATAAATATTATATTATGTTCCGCCGCCCGGGTGTAAGTATTTAGCTACTTATATAAATATATAATATATAATAAAGGTGTGTGCTAAGTGGTGTGGTGGAGGGTACACGTGGTACCCATCTCCTAATTTTATATTCATGCGTGTACCCTTAACAAAAATCGTGGTACGCAGGTTAGACCCCTGCAGGATAGCCCCCACTTTATTTTTTACAATGATTAAGGCGTGTACCCATAAATGTTTTTAGGACTACATTACTGTGTATGCCCAATGCCCATAGTATTTTTAGAACTTCAACTTCTGTATATACTTACTTAGTACCTATTTATTATTAGTCGGTATACTTTATAGTGAGATTGACTAATGACTTACGTATAGGTATTATAATAGTTTGCGCCTTAACAGCGTTAACCTTATAAGAATTAAATATAGCCACCACTTATACGCAATTCAACTTAAATATATTTTAAGAATAATGTTATACCTTCCAATACTCCGGAAATTTTCAATTATTATTTATTGTGCTAGTTCCCAAGTGGTCCAGCCCAATAAACCACTTGACATCGTAATGTCAGTTACCTATTTACGTAAAAATCCTTGACTTGTGCAGTAAATGATGTACTCAGTCGAATCTTACCATTAGCTTCACTGAAAATATCATTCCTCCCAAATTACTCTCAGTTTGGATATTGCAGTACTCACTCAAATCTCAATAATACATCAAGTACATTAAGTTGTAGATGCAATTTCGTATCCAGTACTAACAGCTATGAACAATAATAATACTATCGAAAAAATAATATTGCACATCATGTGCATTCTTGTGCAAAATGTTTGCATCCACTCTACATTCTAATCATTAAGGAGATCGCAGCAGTGCAGCACACGTATTTTTATAAAAAAATTATAAATTCAACCATCTTTTAGAAATTACAATCGAACTTTAGGAAGTATGTTTAATTTACTACCACTTTTAGTAGTTTTTATAGTTATGCAAACAAGAATA
The DNA here is from genome assembly GCF_005508785.2 of Acyrthosiphon pisum. Lineage (NCBI taxonomy): Eukaryota > Metazoa > Arthropoda > Insecta > Hemiptera > Aphididae > Acyrthosiphon > Acyrthosiphon pisum. Next base: position 105,436,242 of record NC_042494.1, read on the forward strand.
TATTTAATTTTTCACGAAATATTGACATGTGAGAGACGTGTGCGAGAGTTGCATTCGGTGACGGTTGCTACAGAGATTCTCGGAAATACACACGTGACACGCTAATAATAATAACTAATAAGTAATATTCATTTACTACTCACACATAGACATGGCCCAAATGTTCATGTCATATGAATTGCCTAAATATTACTCCTTAAAACATGATACGCTGGATTGCTGGAGCCTCTTTAAATCTATTTCACTGATATAGATAGCTATTTCAATTTCCAGTACTCGTTTCGGCGAAACACTTACCAGTGTCGAAATATCTGCGGATGTCATCAAGGTGGAATTCTATCCCTTTTATTCTATAATAGGTATTTATGCTTCTGATTAACCGACCACGCTACACACGCTGCAGGTCGCCGACTACGCTGATGACAAGGCTAAATAATCTCCATAAGTTCCGACCCCATTATTTAAGTTTCAAAATAAGCTTTCGGCTTTTCCACATGGAAGACTGGTAGATACACAAATTTACTTATATAATTTTTACAGATATCATTCCTATATTTTTTTCACATTATTATTATAAAGTAAAGGCAGTGATGCAAAATTATGATGTGAATGAAACTATAGACACATTTATAGATTTTCAGAGCACCTACCTATAGCCTATAGGTTTTACTTGAACAACCTTTTTTAAATCTAATTTTCCAATATTACAATTGAAAAATGTAATTAATATTTTGAATAAAGTACTCACACAACAAGACAAATTAAGTTTGCTGTAAGTAGTAAGTATGTCCCAAACAAAAATAGTATCGTGGCCTTTTTGAACCCTCCCATTTAAACCAGACTAGGTTCTATTTATTAATATTAATGTAGATACATAAACATAATATTATACCCTCACCACATTGAATATACCTATATCAATATTATTTATTGTTCTCCTTAGCCCTTAGGTATAGATCGTATACGTACATTGCAAATAAAGAAAAAATAATAAGTAATAATACTTACCTAATATTAATATATATAAAAAAAACCGGCCAAGTGCGAGTCGGACTCGCGCACGAAGGGTTCTCTACCATTATCAGCTATAAATATGTCAGCAACACTGCTTATATTATATATTCTAGGATTTTTAGTATTTGTTGTTATAGCGGCAACAGAAATACATAATCTGTGAAAATTTCTACTTTATAACTTTCATGGTTCATGAGATACAGCCTGGTGACAGACGGACGTATGGATGGACAGTGGAGCCTTAGTAATAGCCAATAGGGTTCCGTTTTACCGTACAGAACCCTAAAAACAATCGAATATTTGTTATTGGTAGTTTTTTGTTATAGCTATTCGCGACTACCAGTACCTTATAGTAGATCACTGCGCTCAATCGGACTGTTTGAAATTTAAATCGAAAACATTTTTTTCCTCGATTTGCTAATTTGAAAAGTACCCAAAATATTTAATTGTAACTGTACTTTGATATAGGTATAAAATTAAAATACTATCTAATGAAAGAAATTAAATTTAGTACCTAATTATATATAGAACCCTTCATTAATTTTTTTAATAAACGCATATTTTATGTTTAATAACATGTATATTATAAACATAATACATCATAGCATTTATAGCGAAGTAAAATAACCATTAGGTATAGGTAATAGCCAATAGGTACGTAATTCTCATACTTTGAAGTAGGTGTAGATACACGACTACACGAGTACCTACCTAGTGATTTGAGTATTGCTTGTAAATATCAAAATTCAGAATATTATAATATATTTATTGCAATCATAGACATATAAATATAAACTTATGATATGTCTATGGTTGCAATATAATATTATGATGTATCCTATGAAAATTTAAATTTATTTAATTGCCAACGAATAAAATAAAAACAATTAATATTTTTAATTCTCATGAATGCCGCCATGCCGTACAAAAGCAGCACACCGATAATATTATTTAAAACAGGATAACGTAGATATTTGAATTAAATAAATAAATATTAAAAACTGGACAATCTCCTCTATAACGTAGGACGTCTAGTTAAACTGATCTTTGAAAAATGTTCACACATAATAGATATAAATATAATAGCATATTATAATAATAACACCTACATCCTAATTAATTTTGTTTTCAGCAATCATAAAAACATTTTTATCTAAACGCTCTAAATACATTTTCCCGCCATTTTCGCAATGAAATGCAATTTTATTATTATAATATATAAATGAATAATCAGCTGTTTTTTTATCACGTGACGTGTTTTCTTTAACCTTATCAAAAACTCCAAGTGCACTTGAAAAAAAAATTCTAAAAAATAAAAAAAAATTGTGCAAGTGCTTGTAAAATTTGATTGAAGATTTGTTTTAATTTACCAAATAAGTAAGTTTTCGTTTCATTTTACATCCAAATTAATTACCGGGTTTTGCAAACAAAACTAGTAAAATATATTGGTCGGAATAAAAGGTAAGATGATTCATGAATCAAGAGTATAACGTGAACCAGTTATAAAATTCAACATTACTGTAGTCAAGATAAAATATTTGTTCTGATTGGCTCTTTTCCAAAAATCCTATTTCCAGCATATCCAGAGTTATAATTTTAGATTGGGCTGGATCAAATTCAAATTTTCTGGGTGCTCATTATCTTGGCCTTTTTGTCATACAATATTTTAATTTATTTGTTTTCATTTATTATCTTCATTTTAAAGTGCTTTAATATCAAGGTAAGAATTTTTTTTGATGCTTACCTATATTAAGTATTTGTGTTGAACAAAAATTATGTTTACTGTTTATTCCTATTTAAAATAATTACACCTTTGAACAACAAACAAATTTGTTTAATTTAAATACTTTTTTTTAACAAAACGAATAGATAGTTGCAAAAGTGTTTATTAATCGGTTTTGTTATATACTTATACTATTTTTTATCCATAGACCATAATGTCATAAATCATAATAATATAATTTGATATGTCAGTATCCTGTATTGTATTTAAGAATTTTTTTCAATTTTTAAAAGGTTATATAATATTTTTAATACAGTTAGATTATAATATAATTTTGAGTTATTGTGCATTTAGATTTTACACTTATATTATTTGAGTTATTATAAATAATAACCATCTCAAAGAATTAAACTAAGCAGGTACCAGGCAGGTACCTACAAATTAACTTAAAGGGAATTAGGCTTTGAAGTTTTGAACCGTCTTAAATTAAAAAAGTATTTAGTATAATAGTTTTGAAGAAAGAATAGTACCTATATTCAACCTTGTTATGGCTATCTCCCAATAAGCGATCTACAAACAAATATTTGGTTTACTGTCACATTAAAAGTATAGTATACGCCCTATATTTTAAACTGTTTAAGCGCTATGATTATACATGATATAAGTAATTATTAAAACAAAATAAAAATAAAAATATTAAGATTTTATAGATTAAAATATTAAAAACATTTATATTATTATTATTTTTAACTGAATTTTTCAGTTTAAAATGTAGGTACTATAGAATTATTTTACAAGTATTTAAAAAAAAAAAAATTATTATAATCTACTATTTATTATACCTTACTATAATCAGAGGCATCGTGTTTTGAAACGCCTATGACATAATCATTTTTAAAACCTAAGTACCCAATCACTCACTAGTACAAACTAAAATGTTGAGTTATTTAACTTAGTGTAATAGGTCCATAGTGTGTTTTTATAATTGTTATGGGCCATAGCAATTTGAAAATTTAAGTCATAAAAATGGTCTAAGTTTAAATATATAATAAATATTATATCCAATATTACATCAGTTTTATATTTTTGTAGAACAAATTTTAAGGACTATTTAATTATCCTTAGTTTAAACATTTTAATAACTGAAAAACTACTCGTTTGAATTTTAAATTAATAGTACATCAACAAATTAAAAAAAAATATATATCCACTGAATAATTTACAGTAATAAGAAGTTTATATTGCCATAGAACACTCCTTAAGTAATACGAAAAATCTCAATAATTTGAAAATATGGTCTTTAAGTATATTTAAAAATTCTAAAAGTCAAAATTTGAATAAATTCATTATTAAATGAAAAAATGGGGGTGAGAATGCTTGGGAAATCACCCTGTATGGCTGTATATATGTCATAGCAATTTCGTGAAATCAATCTTTTCATGAAAAGTTATCCATACAGATGTAACAGCTGTTATCACCACTCATTGTCTTGCTTAAAATTACTTAAATAAATACAATTTAAAAAAAACTACTGTATAGTGTAATATTTCCCAACCTTTTTGTTATGGCGACCCATAAAATTAATGTACTCTTTGTTGGGTATGCAATCCCACAAAAAAAAAATCAAGTATGCCAAATATAGTATTATTAATAATAACTTTTATTATGAGAAATTTCATCATTTAATTTTAATAAAATTTAATATTCATTATTTTAACATAACCAGTTGAGTACTTTATGCTTTTGTATCAAAGTTTGGTGAAACTCATTTGAAATCATTTATACTGAATAATGAATATCTAATTCTATTAAATATAAAGATAAATTAAAATATTTTGGTGCTTCGAAACAAAAATAATATACAAACAAATTGATTTAATATGATAATAACATTTTCCGCATTGTTTCCAATATCTTTATAAAATAATACAAAAGTCACTAGAAGTATAATAATATCCATTGCAAGATTTATGTCCTAAAATAATAGTTATACTTCACATTAATATTATATGTAAAAGTATCAAATAAAATATAACATACAATTTTTTATTCGATTTACTCTCGGATTTACTGCTAAAATTATTTATGTATATTTATTTATACAAAATATTTTCCTTATAAATTTACAAACATAGCGACCCATTAAAACTACAGATTTAACTAATTAAAAAATTCTATGATAAAATAAATATGATATACATAAATACAGCAGAACCACACTTAGACAGAATCGCTTGGGACCGTCCAATTTTTACATCCTAACAGAGTTTTCCGACATGACGAGGTTCACATTCATTATGTATTTGAATCGGGACCAAACTAAAAAAAATACCTCTTTCTTATGTTTTGACCATAGACCTAATATTTCTTATTATTTGGTTTTGACTGCTTTGTGTTAAAAAGTTAGGAATTTATATTTTTGTGTTCCTATTTAACTAATTTACAATACACACAATGAATTATTAATAGTAATTTATTCAGTGATTTCTTTATCATTTATCATTAATATGTTTATTAATAATTTTATTCAATTCAAAATATTTGTAAAAACTAAAATGTTTATTATTTTTTTTTAGAATTTAGAGAATACTAAACACTAAATTAAATATTTACCCTAATTTTTTAGTGTCTTTTTTACTTGAGACTTCTTATCCGGGGTCTTATTTACCGAGACTTTATTTCAATTACCACACAAAATGGTGGTAGACCACATTTTGAGACATATCCTATGTTAGTTGTTATAGATAGAATCATAAAAATAGTATTAGATAGCCATGAGCACATTCTTAAAATTATGTTATAAATTATTTACATTTTTTATTATATAACTTTATTATTTATAAGTTTTATTATTTTAAATTCTTAATTCTTAAATATTGTTATTATTGTACCTCTAAATAGGTATATTAAATAACATTAGTATTTAGCACATAATTAAAGTAGGTAGGTATAAACATTGATACACTAAGTATATATAAAATATAAAATTATACCATACTGAGCTTAGATTGTAGTGTTCAAGGTTTTCAGTTCAATTGATTTTATCTGTGTTTTGTTTAATTATTTTAATCTATAAAATAGTTTTTTTTTTCTATAATGAGTTAATTAATTGTATTGAAGATGTTTCAATATGGCATTGGTTAGATTCCAGAAGTATATTATGTTATTTGAAACTTATCAAATTTATTACCTCTTATCTGTTTTGTATGTTTATCTTGGTAGACCTATGATTTCATTTTTTTTAGCAGTAGCTATTTAAACTAATATTTTTTAAACTCTGGGTTTAAAACATCATACTATATACTTGATTAAATAACAAAATATATTCAAAATATTAATCTAACCATTTTTATTTTAGATAACAATTAAAGTATATTATTGTTAAATCAATATTTTATGTTAGGTGAATATTGAAAAAAAGTTTATAGACAATTTTAATGTTAGACCACTAACCTAATCTAGAGTTTAAAAATTTTTTTTTAAAATATTAACTAAATCAAATCAAGTCATAATTCTATCAAGATATACATATAAAGTAGATTAAAGGTAATACATTTTTTAAGTATCATATTAATTTATACACTTCTGAAACTAACCAATACCATTTTGAAACATCTTCCGTAAAATTATTTTAAAAACAATTTTTATATAACAACTGCTGTCTTTATACATTATAAAATTGTTAAAATAAAAATAATTTTCAGATACGTAAAAACCTACATTCACAGAATGAGTACAGAGGAGTCGCAACAGTTCTGTCTCAGATGGCATAATTACCAAAGTTCACTTATGTCAACTCTGCCTCAGCTTTTAAATCATGATGATCTGACTGATGTTACATTATGTGCTGGTTTGAGAACACTTAAAGCACATCGTGTTGTTTTGTCTGCATGTAGTGACTATTTCAAACAGTTATTTAAAGCACTCACAAAAGTAAGAACATTTTATTTTTATATTAATTTTATTATAAACAATGACATTTTTAATTAGTTTGAAAGATTTTATTTTTAATTTATAATAATTCTATCATTGACTATAAATACTATTACATACATTATAATTTATAATTAAGGAATCAAAATAAGAGATTATTACAGATCTCACAAATATTCAATAGGAATTATTATTTGGTTATATTTGTAGTATTTTTATGGATTTAGTAGTACTATTAATTATGTTACAAACTGTTTGATTTTCAAAGCAAACTAAACAAACTGATGGAAAATTTAAAATATTCAACAATCAAACTGAACCAAATTAGGTACCAGTAGTTTAATTTAAAAATCAGACCAATTAAATCAAAATTATTGTACTGAATTTGATGAAGAACAGTAAAAAATAAATTGTTGTTAGAGTGAAGATAATTTTGAATATTTGTCACAATTTCATCAACATAAAACATTCTTAAAAAGTTTTTAGAAGTTTGAATTAGGTTACGAATAAGAAAATTCTAGTTTTGGTTTGATTTTAAAACATACCTAAAAAGTAGGGCTCGTAATATCACTAATAAATATAAAAGGGTGTATAATCAAATTACATATATTTAAAAAAAAAGGTGTCTATGTATATCTTTAATTTTTATTTGTACTAATAGTCTTTTTACATAAGTTAAAGGGCTTACTAAAAATAATTTTCTCCATAAATTATAATTTTATATTCTTGTATTGTTTTTGTTGGTTTTTTTTTTTTAATAATGTCAACAATATACTGAAATTTACTATATCATTTTAATTATCTGAATCTAAAATATTTTGTAAATATTAGTAAATAATTGTTCTTGAAAAGTACTTATGTACAGTTTAAGAGTTATACACTTGTCTCTATTAGCTCACCATGTCACTGGATATTATTGTATTATTATTATTATTTAAAGGCCAAAACATATGAAAACTTAATATTTCAATACATTGTTGTATACTATAACAAGTTACTTTTTCACTACGTTTTTAAATGTCTAAAATTGTATTTAGAATACCTTATGTCTAGTCCATCAGTTAGTTACCAGTACATGGTTATGATTGTTTGTATTAAGATTTTACAATAGTTCTATCCAGAGTAAATTCATTCTAGCTAATATTTAAAAAAAAAAAATAGTACCAAAATATAAACGTTACCAAATTCTTTTTGATTTGTACTAAGAAGTATAGTTAATTGTTAATACATTTAGAAACCGCGAATTTAGCACGCTTACAGAATGTGTTTTCCTAACTTGTCTTTTATAAATAACTTAACATTTTTAATAATTTATCACTGAATATTTGTATTATATAAATATATTCCGGAAGTAAAAAAAGTAGACAAGGTTTTAGTTAAACAATTTGTAAATCCTGTTATTTAAATATTGCAATTTTTAGACTAAAATTAAGGAATTTTTTTCTGTTAAAATATATTTTGAAGTGGAAAAGAAATCCATATTCTGAACTATATTATTTTATTTAACCCTTTCACTGCTACACTATTTATCCACTGCAACCTATGTATGTGACGTAAAATAAAATATAAGTATTAACTAATTTAAGTTTAAAATAATGCGAGCCAAGATCCAAAACTTTTGCGGTTACCGGAAAATGAGAATATTATAAAATACAGGGACGTATTAGGACGTCTGGAGCAGTGAAAGGGTTAATATTTAAAAGATACTAAATAACATTTTTATGGAGTTAATAACTTCTAGTGTAATATCTAATGTAAGTGGACATAATATTCTTGATTTATATTATACATATCTATTTATTTATTTGATAATATAATTATAATTATTGTTACAGGAATTAGGAGCAAGCCATCACCCAGTGATTGTTTTGCCTGGCGTTGAATTTACTGATCTCTGTGCTCTAGTCACATTTATGTACAGCGGTGAAGTAAATGTTTATGAACATCAACTAGCTAGCATGCTTTCCATGGCTGATACATTACATATTAAAGGCTTGGCTGAGTTTTCTAATGTAGGTATTGATTTTTTTAAAGTTTTAAGTTTCTTAGCTTGATAACCTAATTAATTTTAACAATTATTGTCTTGCTAGTGTAATTGTGTATAATCAGCCGTGGATCTAGAAATGAAAAAAAAAAGGGGGGGGCTAAACAAAAAAATGTAAATAATTACTTATTTTGTACGAAGTCTTTCTTATTTTTTGAAATATCTTAAGTACCGAAGTCCTAGTATAAGGAGGGGGCTTCAGCCCCTCCCCCCTTGTATCCGCGCTTGTGTATAATAATTGAATTACATTTTTTGTTAGACTGAAAATAAAAAATTTTTTTAAAAAAACGCAATTAGTTTTCATTTTTAGATGCTAGGTATATTATGAAAAAAATAATAACATATTTTCTGATTTTCTTTTTAAAATTATATTTTATTTTATCAGCTAAAAATAAATAAAATCCTAAATTAGTTTGAAAATTAAAATTAAATATTGTTTATTTATTTAATGTCATATAAATAATATGATGTATTTAAAATGAGTAATATTTCTAATTGGTAGATCATAGTTAAAAAAAATTGTTCAACGTATATGATATAATAATAATAGTTTATTATACCTACTATTTTACATATACCCAATATAATATTTTGAAATCTATATTGTTAATGAATTCTTATACCAATGCTAGAGAAATTCTCAATTTTTGATTAAATTTAATATTTATATCACAGAAAAAATTTAAAACTATTTAACAGGTACCTGGTTATACATCTGGGACATTTGAGAAATCATCCAAATGGAAAAGACCACGAGTTGAAGAATCAGAATCCTTTAATAACAGGATGATGTCAAGACCAACATTAAGTGAAACTGAAGTTTTTGCTGATTTAGATGTTGCTCAAGATCTAAGTAAGCGTGTTCCAGAAAATGATAATCAAGACGATAGTGTAAACTTAGCAACTACTGTTGACCATAAACCGTCCACATCAGAAATAAATGTATCTTACGGTGAAGAAGCTCCAACACCTACAGATTTAGTTCAAGGTATGCACTTATGTAATTTAATACAAGTATATTACCGTTAGAATAGTTAATTACTTTTAAGTATTTTATAAAATATAACAGGAATAACAGGATTAACTTAATAATGTACCTAATTGTCATACATTTCAAATAATAATTTATATCATACTAAACTGGTGTGCTGACACATTATAGTTTTGCAAATAGATCATCTGACTAGGATATATTTTATTAATGGATTTTAAGTGGGCTTAGTTAAAAAAGCAAGAATATGTGTGAATATGTTTGAATTCTGTTTTGATTCCTTTTGTTATAGATATTATATTAAATAAGTTTTTGTATCAAATTTTTTTAAAAACCTTAGAAGCAGCAGAGTTAGTATGATACTATACTTCCTAATAATTTTAACTATATATGTATACTAAAAATATTATTTATTGAAAGGCTATAAGTTATTGTGTTAATTACCCAACTATAAAACTATGTACGGTTTATAGGTCCAGTTGTACAGGGTTCACAGTCAGATAATATCAAATCACGAACACCTGTATCCAAGCTGTATACAATGTGTTTCATATGTGGAAAACAGCTTAGTAATCATTACAATTTGCGCGTTCATATGGAAACCCACCAAAATGCACAGTATGCTTGTTCAGTGTGTAGTCATGTTTCTCGATCCAGGGATGCATTAAGGAAACATGTATCTTATAGACATCCACGTCCCAACAATAATAATACAACCACGGATAATTCATCTACAGTGGATTCTTCACATAATGTTAACAAGCTTCCATCAACTTGACCCAAAAAAATACGTTTGATACATTTATTGTTATTGTTTAATTTATTGTTGTTACCCTTTAGTTAATTTTTTCTTCTAGTTATATCCATATTAATCGTTGACCTGTTATTTTTATTGTGTGAGTGTTTGATTGTTATTGTTATATATTGTTAAAATTTATAAGCTGTTGTTGAAATGATAGAAAAATACTGTAAGATGGTCCATTTTAAATATAAAGTATAAACTTGCTTTGGAAATATTCAACCGTACCACAGGTAAATTACAAGCATATATATATTAGTCAATAGAGTACTAAAAACGTTCAGTTGAAAAAATAATATAACTGTCCTTGGAGTCTTAATTTAAACATAAAGACATTTAACATTTTATCTTTTATTATAATGATTTATTATTATAAATCTAGTTAAATAACTGTTTATAAATAATATCTATCATATAGCTAAAAATAGCTATATTAGTTCAAAAATAAATTTAATACTTTTCGTATTAAAGTTACATCTAGATTTAGATTGATGCGGCAGGCTATAATGCTGCTTTGTTGAACTGTTTTACATCAAATTATTATTTTCAAATATGTTTATTTGTATTTATTTTCAATGTTATTTATTAATATTATATTAAATCATACCTTTAGATTATAAAATAGATTACCAATGATATATCAGTTTAAGTTACCAATGTTTAATCCAATATTGTTTACATAATTATTATAGCCTACTGATGTAATTTTTTTTTATGGAGAACAGCCCAGTAGGCTCATTATAATGTCTCCATATAGTTTGTTGACGGTATAAACAATAACTTAATTTTTTTTTTTTACTTCTGTGATAAATTAATATTATGTAAATTATTACCAACCACTGTAAAAGGTTATGATTGTTAAATTTACTGTGATACAGCCTGTTTTAAAAAAAAGTTAGAATAATATTATCTATTTTTAGTATGAAACCATAGGAATGGTTATATATATTAGATATACATTTGAGTTTCAGTTGTTGAATATTTATTTGCAGTGTATAAAATGTATGGAATTAGTGAACTGTGATAATTTTTTCTTTCGTCTATTAATGTTCCATGAACCTGCATGATTTTTTATTTTATTTTTGTTATATCCAAGTGCCTTTTACCGTCATTTAGATGCTAGTCATTCAAAATTAGACTTAATAGTGAGAATAAAAAAATGTTTAACCATTTTGATTAAACTGTTCTATTAAGTTAAAATGTAATGGTTCATGTAGAAGTATGGTGATATATGGAGACTAAATTTAATAATATTTATAGTATTATATTTATTAATTTATATATTATTCTAATACAATATTAATATTCTTATACATTAATAAATAATATCACTTATATATTAAATAATACTTATTTAACAAACTTAATATTGGACACAAATTTAATGGAAAATTTATTTTATCTATCAGACAGACAAAAATTAATTAATCTAATCTAAACCTGATCAAAATCAGTAATTCTTGATGTTCAGTCATATTTATTTATATTTTATATACAAAGCATACTTTCAAAAACTAAGTTAAATTAGATCTCAATTCTATGAATTTGTATTGTTATTAGAAAAACTATACGTCATATATAATATTATAATCAATTATGTTTTATTAGTTATTCAATTTATTAAAAACAAATTATGTAAGATTGAAATCTCGATGTGTTGGTTATATTTTGTTGTTATATTGAGGATGATAATAAACTGTGATAAACATGATGTCTAGGTTTCAATCATGTTAATTGTGTGCTTCGTTTAATCCTCTACGATTTGGATAAATAATATGTCTAATTAAAAATTATTCTTAAAATAATCATACAAGTGCTCAAGCACAAAAAAATTATATGAAAGAAATTAAAATTGAATTAATAATTTGGCTTCAATGTAATTTATTATGAATTGTATATTACTTTTATGTAATTATATTTAAAAATTAATCTAAAATTACAAGGTTTCAGTATAAAAATAATTTGTATATCAATAATTATAAATAGAGCCTCTATGAAAATATGTCTTAACTTTTCAGTAAGTATATAGGATAATGTAGGTAATGAAATTTCAATCGCAGGGTGATAATTTAATTGTTCATTGTTTTAAAGCTATTATATTATTTTGTTAACAGAAAAACGTTGCCTAATTTTTAGTTAAACAAATTAAGTTGGGTTTTTTTTGTTGTATGTAAATAAATGAATTATTTGAAAAAGGAAATAATTGAGTTTTTTTTATGATATTATTTCTAAGAGTATATTTATCTTTGTGACTTTGTATGATACCTATTACTTATACAATATAATATGATATTATGTGATGCTCATACGTTTATTTTGTACGGTTGCTTATAAATTGACAAATTTTTTATGTAGTATTAATGGCAATTAATATTTGGTCAAATAATTTGTGTTATCTACAATACAAACATCTTGTAATTATTTCAGACACATGCCAACTACCAGCCAGGACCTTGAGGGCTATGGACAACATATTATAAACATTTTAAATATTACATTAAAACACTTCATTTCTTAGAATTTAATAAAATATTGGATAATTATTAATTTCTACTGTTCCTAAATAAAAATTCTAATCTTTATACATGTTAGTCCAAGGTCAAAATAATTATCATGATTGGATAAAATTCTCTGTAATGCATTATATTTTATTATTTTTAGGCTGGTAAAATTATTCTATATAAATGTAAAATTGAATAACAGTTGTTATTATAATAGAGGCGTAAAGTAGGTTGAGTTTTATATACTAAAATATAGTACTCAACCTATTTTGACATTAAAATAAATGAGGAAATTTCAACTGGAGCAAAACGGAACTGGTGGATGGATTAATTGTAATAAATAGTGAGCTAATACAGATATTGTTAGTTTTATACTAGTAAACTTATATCTAAAAGATGTATATGCAAATTCACAGCTGTTGACTGATTGGCATCACATTTTGCATTCACATTATTTGGGATCCTGGACAAGTCGTAAGATTATTAGAATAGAAGCCACAGATAACAAATTTCTGCTTGTAATTGGTTCACGTAATCAAGTGAGAAAAAAAGTAATTTATTACTATGCACCAGTGGTGGATTTGTCATCTCAGTTTCATTTCCTGGTCTCCTGGATAACACCAATATTATAATTACAATGAAAATCATTTTTTCCTGCTTCGATTTTACCAACAATGATAAATTCAATTTTTTAGGTTACATATTATTTCCTAACGAAATCGTTGAGAGACCACTAAGCCATGTTTGGAACATGATGAGATAATTTTTAATTAATTCAAATTTTTAAAACATCTTTTCAGCACTTCTTCAATAATTTAAGAAACAAGTAAAATTTTGTTAACAAATCAAGGGAATTACTAATTACATTGTTAATAATTTAGTTATCAAAAAATAAAAATACTATTATAAGATTTAAGTTCAGAAGCAAGCAGAAATTTGAATGATTCAATTCGTGTGCCAAGTTCTGTTGGACTATAGTCTTCATATTCATACATCAACTTTTATAATGATGTATTGTATAATGATCTCGTCATCAGGTATTGCATTCAGTCATAAAATACAACTAAAATAAATCACTTATTCCAGTAAGTTTAGTAAGAACTATTACAATAGTGCACTGCATCTTATATTTTTTGAAAAATAAATACAATTAACTGTATTTTTTTAAACTATTTTTTACTACAAAGGCCCTTAAACAATGAGAATCATGTAAAACCCCGTCTTCACTCATATATAGTTCCGCCTCAGATAAATGGTCCGTATAAAATTATTTATCAAGATTCAAGTGTATTTATATATTGAAACTAACTGTAAACAATTCAATATTATAAAATTAACTTATTCTATTCAATAGTCCATAATGATGGAAATATTATTTGTATGCATTTCATTTAATAGGTACATTTTAAAGTTAAAAAATTTACAAACGCAGATATAATAATACATAATTTTAATATTTGTAAATAAAATTCACAGCCACACAAATAAAAGATTCAGTAAATAAATGGATAAAACAATAATTAATAAATTAATAATTATAAGGAATAGGTACATTTTAGAATTTAAAATAAATAATATAATATACTATGTAATCGCCGTACAATGGCATTAAATACTATTAAAGATCCCAGCTAAATAAATGGTGTTTCACTAGCATATCTCTAACACCCGCTTTTAATGTCTGAGTATTTTCTTTTTTTGGAGGTAGTTCCCAATCTGGATTTAAATTAAATGGAAATTGTGATAAGACTCTTAACTCGCATTTCACTTGCACCCATCCTGGACTGCAAACAAAACTCCACGGCTGATACCTAATATATAAAGAAATAATTAAAAATGTTTTTATTTTTGTATGATTAAAATTATCACCATTTCTTAACAACTTGATCGGAGCAACATAATAGCTCTAACCATAGATGTAACGCTTGTTCATTAAGACCAAGACAAACAAGACTTCTTAATTTTACATCCATTTGACAACCAGCAGCATCATGACTTTGATTTATACATTGAATACACCTATATAAAAGCTAAAAACAAATATTTAAATTATTAATATGAAGTATTTATTATTTTTAATTAAATATTAATATATTAATATTTTGGAAGTAAAAATTATTAATCCAAACATTATGTACATGAAAAATTAATTATTTAAAATTATATTCAATAAATTAAAACATTATAATTACTTCTTCGGGAGTTAATACTTTGCCATCTTCATCTAACCTATATGTTTTACATAACATTAATCTACTATACACAGAACTATAATCTCTTTCAACTTCGGTCATTGCTGCTTCTTCAATAAATAACCATGGATGACATGGACCACCTAAGCAAATTTATATTTAACAAATAATTAATATTTATGGTTTGATTACAATCATCATTCATAAACAGGGCTCAGGACTTACAGCATTTGCTTATGTTTATGGTTTGACAAAATCTAACAGAGTGGTATGGTAGTACAGTGGTGCCGACATGCATTTCATTAGGTTGGGCAAAGTATAAAAATTAGTCTATCGAATCATAGTATCATACTATCTACTGATCAGCTGTCGCGAAATTAGTATATTTCTAAGATTTACAAACTAGAGTGTCAATTTATACATCCATCCGCACAAAACCCAACCACCTGACACCCACCACCCTAATTAAATACCGGGGCAAATTGCCACATAAAAGTATGTGTTCAGCGCAACTGTGGAAGTATATATCATGTTACAATACGTTCAATTATGAAACTAAAAAGGGCTTTTGCTTTTTACAACTATTAAAAAAAAAAATTCTTATTTCCAGTTTTTCAGATTATTTTTGCTTAATTATTATGATTTATTATGACACATGCCACTAGCAAAAACCTAGAAATTTTAATTAATTTCTGTTTTTGTTTGTTTTTGTTCATGGTAAAGTTAGAACTAAAATTAATTTGTCTCCTTTGCAGTGGCGTAATCAAGGGGTGACGTGGGGGTCAGATCCCCCCCCCCCCCATCAGCTTTATTTTTTGTCTTTGCTTACATTATGTAGTATGCACTATGATGTAATATTTTGATCTATCGAGCTATTGAATATTGACAGTTTTGGCAACATACTGAATACCATTATAATTTTATTTTCGTTTATTTATAGTAAACTAAATAGTAATATTTATTTGGTCGAAATGTTTGATGATGATTGACGACTATGGTTATACTTTATTATAATTTATAGCTTATCTTATTATTT
>NC_042494.1:105452827-105462795 GCF_005508785.2 Acyrthosiphon pisum
TTTCACAAAATCGGTCAAGTAGTTTTTGAGAACCTATATAATAGCTACAGCTTACACATATACATATAACTCTCATGTTTGTTTTAAGATATAATTTCTTTATTCGAAACCATAAGCGTGCGACAATTTAATGGATCCCTTTACCTCATCTACCAGAATAACTAATGGCAAACATTTAAAATACTATTTTTTACTAATTATTCAAAAAAAAAAAAAAATAAACAAAAATGTCTATCGTAAAATACCAACTGGGTCTAATAGACTAATAGTGAATCTAAACCATTCAGAGACTCTCTCAAAAACACACAAAAAATTCCAGTGGTTTAGGTTAGGAGGAGATCAATGACATACAAACAAACATTTATTTGTACTATATATTATTTGTATGATATGATTGTATGATATTTATATGATTGTTATTATTTTCGGCCACCCGGCGCCCAATTCATTTTACCAAACAAAATTATTATACATTAAAACCTTCCCCGTGACTCGACCGATTTACTAGTGAAAACCGTATTAAAATAAGTAGAGTTCTTTTCGAGATATGCTCGTACATACAAAGAAGAGGCTTCTATTTTATAATATATATATAGATTAATAGATTATATTTTATTAATTGTATTAATATTTAATTATTGTATATTTGTATATTACACATTATAGTAGGAATATCGTATATGAGAACCCCAAAAATCGGGGGCCCCTGTGAAAAAAAAGAGGTTGAAGATTTTCCAATTTTCACCTCCCATTTAGCTGTCATTTTTTTTTTTTTGATCCCCCCTCTTTCAGAAATCATATCTATGCCACTGCTCCTTTGTATCAAATTTCCTAGTAATAAACAGTGGGACTTTTATTTGCTTGCTTATCTACTAACTGGCCAAATGAATACATTTTTTTTTCTGTTATTCTGAAACAATATTAAGTTAATTTTTAAGAAAATCTATAAGAAGTAAAATAAAGAAGTTAAAATAACTTGAAAAGGCTAAAAATTATTGATTTTTTTAAAGGTGAAATTTTTTTAATGTTTTTAATTATAAAAATTAAACAATAATTATAGAAAACAGTGTATTGAAGTTATTGTCTTCATTTTTTTTATTATTTCAATATTTTTAAGTGCTTATAATGAAGTATTTAAGTGCTTTTTCCAGCGCTTATTTTAATGATTAGTATAGTAAAAAGTATAAGTCCCAAACCCTGAGCATCACACATATAATAATAATATAACAATTTGATTACAGAAATATTATTAAGGACATTGGAGCTGATGTGTTTTTAGTAAAAAACCATGTCATACAGGAAAAACTCACACGCACTGTAAAATAGGCAGATTTTGTTGATTTTTTTTTTTACTTATTGATTTTGGAGGTTGGACCAACGTTTGAATTTCAAAATTATAATTTTAGAAGGTAAAATTTACATTTTGATTTATTCATAATATTTGTTATTTTTAAAACGTTTTTTTCTAGCACTATTTAAACTAAAATGAAAATTTGGGATTTAATCCAACCAGAAAAGTTCTCATCTTTTAGATAAAAAAAAATAATTATCAATATTCAACATATCAATGAGTTTTTGATGTAATTTTTGTTGATATAATACAGCGTATAAATCCCCCGCCCCCTCTTAATAGGTATCGAAGAGTAGATTAGTGGAAGAGTATTATAATTTTAGTAGCAACTAAAATATAAAATATAATTATCAAATTTTATGGAATTGCAGAAAATTGAAAAACTGGCACTGACACCCCTTAAAAGAATAAAGATAAGATATAAAATTGTATTTTATGACATGTAAATTGTTAAATACATTGATATTGTGAATAAACAAGAATAATTTTTTTTTGTAAGATTTACATAAATATATATGTTAACAATTAAGTGATAAATTATCATTATACATATACCTATAAAGTTTGAATGTTTGCAATCAATACAAAACATTTATTTACCCAAAAATGATGGTCGTTTCATTCCATGTTCAAGAACCTGTTTAATAGCTGGACAAAGAGTTCCTCTGACCAAATCTGTAATCGTTTCTGATATTGAATCATCTCCAGCTATACTGTATTGTTTACTTCTTTCATCCAAAAGTTCAACAAATTTTGCAGGAAACCATCCTGTTGTGTATGTTGTATATTTTTTTAATTTTATAAATTTACTATATATTATTTATAATTAATTTACCTCTTAGACTATTTAATTCTCCAACCCAACAATGTTCATCTTTACGGCTAATAATTGTAATAATATCATTTTTTCGAAATCCTAATTCATCATCATCGTGTCTTTCAAAATCTAAAATTAATACACAATTATTATAATGACGTGTATACTATGGTGGGCAGGGGGTCATGGGTTATCCTGGTTATGGTCCACTCTGAAATCGCATGTCCAGTTTACAGAAATATTAGAATGAATCGACCATTATCAAATTTAAAGGTAAAAATATTACCCGGGAAATTAAATAAGATTTGTTTGATAGAACCACAATATATTATAATATACAATTTAATATTAGCCTAGATGTGTATTGGGTGGTGATTAATGGATAAGGGGCTTACGTGGCACACATCACAAAATACAATTTTGCAAAATAGTAAGAAGAAAAAGCACTAAAATATAGTATATAAATACGCTCTTATATGAAAAAATTTTAATTATAAAATAATATGTAAAATACAATTTTGAATGAAATTCTTTATATCCTAAATTGGGTTTTAATTTGACTCTGCTTGCTATATTTACTGAACTATTTAAAAAAATGACATAAAAATTCTAGAGGTCCCTAACTATTTAACAAAAGTATTTAAAATTCAATTATTTTATTTTTAATATGGCTTAAAATAAACAGCTATGTCTGCAATAATTTTTGTATTTTAAGTTTGAGTTTTTTATAGGTAGTTATGTAAGCTATCAATGTAAAATATTTTTATTGAATAATATTATAAATATTTACCTAAAAGTGCTTTAGCTCTTCTCTTTTTATTTCTTGATACATTTGCATATGTTTCTAAATCTTTTGAGTGACTTTCTTTAGTATAGTCTGGTTTTAAAGAGAGATTGCTAAGTTTAGGATCAACAAACACAAAATGACGAGATACTTGCATTATTGCTTCTCTTAAGTCAACTAAAAATTCTAAAGTGATAATAATAATTATAATTATTAGTAATATGCTTTTAAATATTTAATTATATACTGTTATTATTAATGATTTTGACAGACCAGTTTGACGAATATTTTTGCATTTTAATATAACTTTAGAATTATCTTCATTAATTTCATCACCGAAAAGCAACACTTGCATTAAAGATCTGGATTTTCGAATTTGCCTTCTAGTAACAATATAAGAAAACAAAAACAAAAAATGTATTACACTTATTTAATAAATAAAAAATAATTTCTAACCTATTAAGATGTTGTTTGGGAAGATTTGTTGAAGAATTTATATTTGGAACTAAAGCTCCTCCATCAGCCATTAAATATCCTAAATATCGTCTCCGATAAGCTTCAATTTTTTCATCGGTAATTTCTGGACATACTTCAAAACACACCTAGGTAATTGATTATCAATATTTTAAGCAAAAAATAAAATAAAATGCAAAAGATTTATCAATTGATATTTACTTGAAATAATTCTTTGATATTGGATATATTTCCTGGTATATTAGATAATGCATTGAATATATCAGCTGAATTATCAAGGGTTTTCAACAATGGTTCTAAAAATTATAATTTGCAATTAAGTAGCTTTAAATAAAAAATATGAATATTCCTAAACTTAAAAGTATATAAGTAATATAATTTTAAAATTAACATATAAAATAGCATTTACATTTCAACACTAATAATAATTGCTGTAGTAATGTTATAAAATAATAACTTAAACAATAAGTTATTAATAGAGCTCGGATTTTAATGTTCTAAAAAAATATTAAAAATTAACTCAAAGTACTTTTTTTATTTTTATAACAATATTTTAAAAATATTTTCAAATAAAATAATGATTGGTTCATTACTTGTGTGATTTAATCTGAAATAAATACCTATTTAAAAACAAATATTTTTTCTTATGTTTCTAGATATAGGTTAAAGCAATTTAAAAATTAAAAAATCCTCTAAAAAATGTGCTAGAATAGTATGCACTTAAACTATTTGATAAATTAGATAGAAAAAATGCAATTAAATTCGAGCCCTAGTTATTACCTATCAGATAACAATAATTTAATTTACCTTTAGATTTTAGAAGACCAATTGTAATTTGGAAAAGAATAATCGACCCTTCAAAAAATAATAAATCCCAAATTCTTAATAAAACTTTGAAGTTGACAACATTGGAAAACAATGTCAAAAACCAGTTAACAGTGATTAAACTCAATTCTATATCATGTAACCGCAAAAGTTGACAAATACCCGGTAAACAATTTCCTAAAACAGTTTGCAACACTTGTTGATCTGCTTTCACACCTTCAATAAAACAAACATTAAGATTTATAAATTAAAAATTCATTACTACATTGTTCCAATATGTTACCTATCAAAGTTGTAGTGTAGTATAATGCAGGCAATAAATCTTCAACAATAGCACACATTACCCAAAATGATTCTTCCTCTTCAAGTATAAGTAAAAGCGATGCCACAATCATACTGGTTCCTTGGCAATAACTAAACAGTATCATTCGTTAATACTAAACAATGGATCCTGGAGGAAAGTGAGAAGTGACCAGCTGGTGTCATAACCTCATATGAGTATACAACTAAAATTATCTTGAAAAAACTTTAAAAATGGGATGCAATTTTTTAAGAGTTTTAAAAAAAAGAGTTGATTTTTAACAGACATTTTTCTTGTTTATTGTAAGTTAATTGTTATAATATGTACTCTAGAAAAGCATAAAAAATAAGAAAAAATATTTTAAAAAAATCCAACTTCCTTAAAAGATTGAATAGGGTATAAAGATGTACAATGGGTATGACTTCAATAAAAAAAGTATAAAAGATAGAGCGCTTTTAGGGAGTTTAGGAATAATTGTTGGTATATTTCTATGCCAGTCACTGTCCACTAGGATACATTTTATATAACTTGTTTAACTGAAATGCTATAAATTACCCAATATCGGGGTATAGCCAAGCTAGTGACCGCAATACTCTCCGTAATCTTGGAATTCCAGTACTCTGGAGATTATTAAAACAAACATGACTAGGCATGGTACGCAAAAGATCTTTTTCAATTTGTTTTGATGAAACCAAAGTGTCATTATTTGATGATCTTACTATCTCTTTATAGTTGACACTATGAGATTGTTTTTTCAAATATGCTCCTAAGTTGTAAAACAATTATTTATTAGGTAAGAATTAAAATAAAAATTTTAAGAGTAGATTATATCGCATAAATTGTTTCCATCTTACTAACACATACCATAGCTAATTTTACAATCAGAAGAATCTATTTTACTCTGTTATTTTTAGAGTGAATTGACATATTGAAAATTTTAAAATGTTCCTAATTTACTTGAATTAAAATATCAATAAAATCCTAAGTGAGGCCCTGGATAGTTGAGTACAAATGTATAATTCATACCGTTAAATTTGAAATTTGGAATATTAAGTGTTAGTAAAATGGATAAAGCAATTGTGGGTATATCGTCTTAAGAACATATAACAATATTTATTACCAGAAAATCTCATCCATAACTGGGGTCTAAGTGAATGTGGTATACCTTGACGAACCATTGACTGTAATGTTTCTGAATGAGGTTTCAAAGTTATTTTTTCTTTCTCTGATAGTTCTTTTATGTACACATTTTCAAAGTAAGTGATCCATTGATTTCTGTTATAACATTGGAAAATGAAAATTATTTTATAATTATTATAATTTATATTTTATAATGATGTAATACACCAGAAGATATTTCGTAACCCAAGACAAGGAACTAAGAACCGAAGTATAAAAAAAACACAAATGGAAAATAAATTCTACTTTGGAGTGGGAACCCTCTTAAGAAACAGAACCTTACCTTAAAACCCTAAAAATTAAAATATATATGACATTGATACGGCCTGGCATTCTATATGGCTCTAACATGGCCAACATGGGCCCGAGAAAAACGGCAGAATTGAGCTGGACACCTTAGGAACGAAAATACTAAGGTGAATCGTGATGTCATCTACAAAGTGGAGAGTGGAGAAGACTAAACAATGAAACAATGAAACAATGAAGAACTATAACATTTATTTCAACAGCCATGTATTGTGAGGGAAATCATGAAAAGAAGATTGATGTGGCGATGCGGAATAATTATAATAATGGTAATTAAAATAGAACCAATGATAAAAGGTATATATGTGACACTTATGACGGGTTAAATCTGGTTTTTGATATTTTCTGTTTTTAAAAATAGTATATTAAATATATATATGTGAACAATTATTTATTATTTAAAATTCAAATATAAATACCGAAGTTTAGGTATATTGTAATTTAAGTCAAAATTATCAAGGCTATTACAAACCAGTAGCATATGACAAGCATTATTTAAAAATTTTATTGAAAAAAAATTTGCAAATATTTATGATTTTTAACTTTCAATGCTTATAAAAATAAAATGTGATTGTAATTTTTATATTTTTTAAATGTGAAAAAACAATTTATGAGAATCTTTGTATTTATACATATGTAAATAAAAAAAAAAACTAAAAGTTTCACATATACACAAATAGAGCCAAAATATTATGAAAATTATGTCATGTTTAATAAATGCTAAACATGAATATTTAATTAAAAAATTTCAATTCTCTAAAGTTATTATATTTTGAATTACAACAAACAAATTAAATCAATTTGTTCAAAAACGGGTTTGCTGTTTTCCCCAATTGTTTTTTTAAAAATTCTGATGATTTTCAATACCATTGATATCGCAAAAGAGTCAACTAGATTCAATTTTCTAACAAAAACAACTCTCAAAATTGAAGATGTAAAGAATTTTTTGACTAATAAAACTCATGTACACATAAACAAAAACATCACATTGTAAAATCAATACATTCATTGTTCCAATTCTAAACTCAATATCTAAGACACCTATAGATAATACTAGAATTATGTATAACATATTTATTTAATAGGTATTACCTGTGTTGAGGATCTTCATATATATCATCTGCTAATATGCATTCCTTTGAAAAATCATTGGGATTTTCAACACGAAAACCAAATTCATCAAACCTTAAAATTAATGAATTAACATATTATAAACCTATATAAATATTTTATAATAAAAATTAATTTGAATAAATGGCTATTTTACAGCAATGTGTACTACACACTACTAGAGGTATATTTGGGGGTATTATACTGATATATGTTTGATTTTAAACAAACACATTTCAATATATACTGTTTGAAATTGTGCATACAAAATATATACAATAAATGTTAACAACATGATTTTTCGCAAGCTATTTTCTTTTACAAATTTTAAAATATAAATTTAAAAGGGGGGAAGTAGAAAACCCAATGATGTGTAGTAGGTGTCAAGTGAAGCTCATTATTCAGGAGTAAATCACTGTAATATATGTGTTAAATTTGAATACAATGATCGCATACAAAAAACCATTCTTAGTTAAGACGTTCTGATAGCTTAATATATTACTAAGTATCTTTATTAATCATATATTTATATTGCTATTAAAGTAATTTATCAAATGTATTAATTAACAGTTAGTTTATTAAATACAGTAGGTTGAATTAATTTTTGCCAGAAACATTGCATCTGAAAATGTCATTGTATGTATAAAACTTATACTCCGGCCCACAAGATTCCATACGTAAAAACGCGTCCGTCGCTACACATCCGCACGTTGCCGAATAGTGGGAATGGCATCATGGTGGGAAATAACGGACGTCGCGTATTACTATATCGATATGCGGTTTACGTATGGACTCTCGTGGACCGGAGTATAGATCATATTATTATACTATAGATGGGCCCAGTAGCGTACTTAAACCTGAATTTTTGAGTTTTATTGGGGGTTATTACTGACCAAAAAAATACATCTCATAAAAAATTAATTCTTTATAAAAATGTTGGGTGGAGTGGTGAAGGGGGTACCTCTCTAGTGCGCAATTATGTGAGTCCGTTTGACCGTCTCGCTCGTGTAAATAATTTGACGCATATAAGCATATGTAGGTTAGTTGTATGCGATGGTCGCATGTATGAGGCAAACCACCGTATATGTAGCCACTGGTCGTAGATTGATTTATATTTATATATACATGTATATTAATTCAAATAGATAAATATGTGACATTTCTCTTCACGTATGCGCAATTCATTGATCTAATACAGAGACTAGTTGGTAATATAGGCTTCAAATTATCAGGACTTGGCTCCAGAATAACTATAATATGATTTACCGTATAAAATAACAAATATGTTTTTGGTAACAGTATGAACTACTAAGGGCGTCGGATTCAGAGCATTTTTTAGTACAAAAATATAACTTAGAGGAAAAACTCTCACACCCTGTAGAATAGTTGGATTTTGTTAATTTTTTTTATTTAAAATAAGAGAACATTTTGCAGGTCGGATCACAGCCCGATTATCAAAATTATAATTATAGAAGCTCAAATATGTATTTGAATAATGCACAATATTTATTCTTTTTCAAATATATTTTGCTATCACTATTCAAAGAAAAATGAAAATTCAGCCTTTTATCCGACCTAAAAAATAAAAATAAAAAAATAAAAAAATTATGAAATAAAAAATTTTATGAAATCCGACTATTTTACAGGGCGTGAGTGAAGTCATTTTCATTGATTTAATACACCGTATCAACCCCCCCCCCCCACCCCTTAATAGGTATCGAGTTGTAGATTAGTGGAAAAGTATTATAATTAAGGTAGTAACTAAAATATAAAATAGAATCTTCAAATTTTATAGAATTTTGGAAAATTGGAAAAACTGTCACCGACTCCTTCTGGAATAACCTTGCATTACATTTTCAATCTATAGCTATACATTTGACAAGAGATTTTAACAAACTTTAAAAATTGTATCATGTACAGAAAATGCTAATATTGGGTGAACATCAAATACTGATTTGGTGTAAAACCTGTTTTTCCTTTACCTATTTTATTTTGTTTAAAGACATCAGAAAAAAAAAAATAATAAAAAATACCAACTAGAACCAATTTTTTTCTGAAACCACACGCAAGTTGAAAATCGAAGTATTTAACATCAATAAATTCTATGCTCTGCTAAAAAATTAAAATGTGGCTTATGAGACATTTTATCTTTTTACTAAGACAAAAATAAGTTTGGTATTTAAATAAATATTAGTTTTGTTGTATAGTATTTATATTTCAAATTATTTAACTTTAACTTTTACTGTATATTTAGTAAAATAAATTTATTCAGTGAAATAATAAATATGAGCAACTTACACTTGATATTAATTCTTTTCTCAATTTTCTAAGGTAATTTAAGTTTCTATAATTAATTAGAAGTTACCATTGATGACTTGGTGGAGATGTATTATCATATTGAGTATATCCAACCACAATATCCTCTGGCCACATAGAAGGAGTTAAGCCAGAAAATGGTTTCCCTTTGGTAAGTTTAATATTGTTGCCCCATTCTTTCAAATTATCTAAAGCAAGTGCATTTTTCAATTCTTCATTAATAAGGTCATTGTCTTCTTCGTCTTCTGTTTCCAGAGCAGTTTCAATTCGAACCTGCTAAACATAAACGTAACTATATATTCAAAATTAATATAAATTTAATGATCTTAAATTAAATTAAGTAGGTACCTACCTATCCAGTGCTCGAATTGGGAATTATTAAGTAGAGGAGCTCAATCCAACAATTTATAAACTGCGTTCCAAGTGCAAAATTATTCAACGCAAACTCGTGTACTTAATCCTTCTGTGCGGAGGATTTCCTGGTGTTGTTCTGTTGTCATGATTC